>NC_048238.1:14356943-14400127 GCF_002007445.2 Ailuropoda melanoleuca
CAACATGGACGGCACTGGAGGAGATAATGCTAAGTGAAATAAGTCAAGCAGGGAAAGACAATTATCATATGCTTTCTCTCATCTATGGAACATAAGAACTAGGAAGATGGGTAGGAGAAGAAAGGGATAAAGAATGGGGGGGTNATAAGAACTAGGAAGATGGGTAGGAGAAGAAAGGGATAAAGAATGGGGGGGTAATCCAGAAGGGGGAATGAAGCATGAGAGACTATGGACTATGAGAAACAAACTGAGGGTTTCAGAGGGGAGGGGGAGGGGGGAATGGGATAGGCTGGTGATGGATAGTAAGGAGGGCATGTATTGCATGGTGCACTGGGTATTATATGCAACTAATGAATCACTGAACTTTGCATCAAAAAAATAAATAAAAATAAAAAATTAATTTAAAAAAAGAATAAAAAAATTAAATTAGAATTACCACATAATCCTGTAATTCCACTACTGGGTATTTACCCAAAGAATCCAAAAACTCTAGTTCGAAAAAATATATGCACCCCTATGTTTACTGCAACATTATGTACAATAGCCAAATTATGGAAGCAAGCAATTGTCCATTGATAGACAAGTGGATAAAAAAGAGGTGGTATATCTACATTACTCGGCCATAAAAAAGAATGAAATCTTGCCGTTTGCAACAATATGGATAGATCTAGAGGGTATAATGTCAAGTAAAATAAATCAGTCAGAGAAAGACAAATACCGTATGATTTCATTCATATGCAGAATTTAAGAAACAAAACAAACGATCAAAGAAAAAAAGAGACAAACCAAAAAACAGACTCTTAACTATAGAGAACAAGCTGATGGTTACCAGAAGGGAGGTGGAGGGGGGGGTGAAACAGGGGATTAAAGAGTGCACTTGTCATGAAGAGCAGCACTGAGTAGTGTATGGAATTGTTGAATCACTATATTGTACACCTGAAACTAATATAACATTGTATGTTAACTATACTGGAACTAAAATAAATTTAAATTTAAATTAAAAAAAATAAAAAATAAAAACAGCATGCATAGTAAAAAAGCAAAACAAGATCCATCTATATGGAATATTACATAGCCACAAAAAAAGATGGCATCATGCTTCTTGAGACAATATGGATAGGCCTACAGGATATTATGCTAAGTGAAATAAGACTAAGAAAGACAAATATGATATGATTCCACTCATAAGTGGAATCTAAAAAAAACCCAATAAATGAATTAACAAAAAGCAGAATCAGACCTACAAACACAGAGAACAAACTGATGGTTGCCAGAGGGGAGGGCTGTGAGGAGTTGGGCAAAATGGGTGAAGGGGAGAGGAAGATCCAGGCTTCCAGTTATGGAATGAGTAAGTCATAGGAATAAAAGGGACAGCCTAAGGAATACAGTCAATGATACTGTAATAGCAATATAATAACACGATGGTAGCTACACTTGTGAACATAGCATAATGTATAGACTTGTCAAATTACTAAGTTGTACACCTGAACTAATGTAACATTGTGTCAACTATACTCAAATCAAAAATTTAAACATAAAGTTAAATATCTTTAAAAAAAAGAGGCAAAGCCCAAATGAGTGTCTATTGTATGCTACCCTTCATGTTTGAGAAAAGGATATAGAAGAGAATATACAGGTATTCACTTATTTGTGTAAAAGAAATAGTCTTTTAAAAAAGAGTCAATTCTGCTATAACACAATATAGTCATCCCTAAATATCTCCACACTATGCAAAATTCCACAATAAAAACCAGAAGGTTTATGGGGAACACAGGGTACAACACTCTGTAAACTTCTTCTGTCACACACACACACACACACACACACACACACACACACACACACAGATAGGAACCTAATAAAAAAAGCAGTAACACAATTTTACACATTAAATAGTTAAGAAATATAATGCAATAAACATGTCACTTTACCTAGAAAAAGCCCTGAAGTTTGCTGGTAGAATGGGGATCAGAACGGCTGTAGCTTGTGAATTGGTGCAAAGTGGTAGAAGGTTGTAGCCCCAGGTGTGGATGGGTGTGGCTTCTAAGACACAGGTAAACCAGGGGAACTCAGAGATGTCTTAAGTATGTGCATTTTACGTATTCTTACCCAGCTCAGGTCAGCTGGGTGTACACTCTGGGTTCACCTAGAATTTCTCATGCATGAAACTGTCCATAAGCAAACACGAAATTCGCGTGAAGCTCAAACTGTTCTCTAAGATATATCGATCATGTTGGCACAAACCTGTTTTTTCAAAACAAGTATGACTGCAAAACTGTACAGGAAGGACAAACCTGAAACTAAAGAGATTGGTTTACCAACAGGGAGTAAGTGGGAACAGGCTAGAAAGAATGGGGGATGGGAAGGAGATAGTAGAATCGAGGGAGTGACACTTCTATTGTTGGGGTAGGTCTAACTCTTAGAAGACAGGTAATGTTTTACATACCAGCCCCCCCAATAAATAAATAATATGAACCAGAATGTGAGGAGAACCCAAAATGGAAAGCAAACAGTAACAAATAAACCAATATCATAATCACACTAAAGGAGGCGGGAAAGAAAATAGCTAAACCTAAGTAACTTTGGGAAGTGGTGTTTTTGTTTTGTTTCATTTTAACCAAGAATATTTACTGATGGATTGATGAATATAATTTTAAATAGAACAATAAGGCACAACCATGGATTCAAACAGTTTTAAAACACCAAAAGAGGGAAAAGCCATAAACTTAGGAACTTTAAAGATTCAAGTCAAAGAGCCTCTGAGGTATTGAATAGATAAGTATCAGACAATTCTTCCCTTTCGTACGATTCCTATATTACATCACTTGATCACAAAGCCATAATGATACTTCTACAGAATTCCTCATTCATTTATACTTCAGCCATCCCATCTGGCTGCTCCTCTGTTCCCCATTCCTCTCCCTTTCCTTTGCATTGATATTCTTTAGCCACTCCCTTCCTAAGGAATTGTGTGCACATCTTCCTTCCAAAGCAAGGAAGCAAACAAGCAAGTGATGAGTCAGGGGAAGTTAGCCTTGGGCAGATATATAAATGAACAGATTTGGACATTAGGATGGCAACTGCCTGATTCAATGAGGTTTTCAAGTTGACTTGGGCAAATAAACTGCTCTGGATTGCTGAAAAGTCTATAATGCCACATCGTATTGTGCCACCAATGCCAGATCCCATGTTTCTAAGAGATTAACAGTAATCTACACATGGAGGTAGGTAGTCAATGTAACCAGTCAGCTAATGTGACAATACAGTCAATGCTTTGGACTTCCACTGGGAGTGGACTATAGCTTTACCATAATCATTTGCCAAGTGCAAAAACCTTCAGGATCCTAAGGACGATCTTTAAATCTCTTGGATAGGTAAATTAGGCATCTCTGTAACTCTAAACTTTCTACTTGGAAATGTGAAGTGAAAAACATCCCAGGGCATGCAACACTGAGGCATAAACCATGCAGCAGAGATGGGAATACAGGAGGCTTTTAGGGTGCCCTTGTTCAAAAACCCATGAGAAGGTCCCCAAGCATACTGTCAGAGCAGCCACTCTGGTGGTGACAGTGCCCCCAAGCTGAGCAAACCTGCAGGCATATGGCTATTTTCTGAAGAACAAGAGTAGCCCTATAGGTACTCTATGCATGGAGTATCAGAGGCCAGACATTGAGGGACTGGGCAAGCCCCCTAGAAGTTTGGCTTGACACCTTTCACCTTTTAAGATAAACATCTCCATCCAGCAGCCCTTTGATAACAGAACAGAGTGCAGGGGACCAAGAGATGGTCATATTCTGAGAGAAATAATGATTCCCAAAAAGCTCCTGGGGATATAACATCCCAGAGGCTTATTTATGAGCAAAGGTAGATAAAAACTGCCAGACCATAGAACCATCTTGTTAAGTTAGCTATGTATTTAACAGGCATAGCTTGGGGTGCCAGGTAAAACAGTGGGAACTCAGGCATAATAAAAAGCAGGAAGACTGAAAGATCGACTGAATGGTATGCTGGGCGACAGAGCAATGGACATATGGAAAAGTTTGTAGGAGCATGCTGAAACGTAGCTGAAGGGAAGGCAGCATGGCTATAGTCTACATGCAGGGAAAGTTTGCTTGGCCGGTTCTTGGCAAGAGTCCTTCCCCCTCCCTCCCTTTCTCAGACAGGATGGACATTCAGCATTCAGCAGCATGACTGGGGGAGATATTTGTAAATGGGGAACAGGTGAATGGATACTGATGAGAAACAGGCTGGGTGTGCCATTCTGTAATGTCCTCTTTACGCCAATGGCAGGTTTTTGTTAACAGAGCACATGTGGGGTTGTCCTGCAAGAGCAGTGGTATCTTGGCAGAAAGGGGATGATAGGATGGAGGTGGGGCTGGTAGATAGGAAGACTCTCAAGTTCCAGTTTTTAAATACTAGAGAGCAAGGAATAGTCTGGTCTCAGCTTTTTAGTCAAGAAATTGGATGCTGACTTCCTGTTCTATGCCCACCTTCTCCAAAACCCAACAAATTTTGCAAAAGATTTGGTACCATCCCCATCCTGATCAGCCTCCTGGATGGTCCTGTGATGCTACTCAGTTGTTCATCTGGCATATTCACACCATCCATCATGCATAGCACCTGGACAGCTCATTGCGGGAGATCCTGTCATCTTTATCCAAATCATATAGCCAAAAAGCAAAGTATAGTTTGTTGCTTCAGCTGTTGAATGGTTCTGGTCCATTCTCGTCTCGCTCTTTGCACTCTATTCAGTGGGTTGGAAATGAGCCATTTTTTGTGAATCAATGGAAGTTTACCTGGTCTTCTCTCTCTGGAAAGAAGGCACTAATGAGCCGGCCCCCAGTGGGTTGATGACAAGTTCTGGAATCAGCTGGAAATCTTCCCAGCTGAGGGCCCCATTCTAGCCTTTGTTCAGGCTGGTGAACTGGCTGTACAGGTCGGTGATCTGACTGTGGGAAAAGATGGTCTCCTTGATCTCCTCCAGTTCTTCACTCCACAGTAATGTGGAGGCCTGAGGCCCCATCCCCAAGTGGGAGCTCCTCTAGGAGCAGCCACGCTTGAAGCAACGGTGGAAAGCTAAAGACAAAAGGAACTGTACACAAATATCATACTCTAGTTGGTAAATTTGTTCTTCACAAGAGAATGAACTAGAAATTTTGAAACTACTTTATGTGCATGATAGGACTGAGCAAATATGTTGTGGATAATGATAATGAGTTTGTCATTGCTAGAGAAGAGTTACAAATAAGGAAAGGGGAAAGTCTAGAATGAATCCTTTGGTGTTGGATTACATCTAAAATATCAGTATAAATTCATATGTATATTCTCAAACACAAAGATATATACATGTATATGCAGACAGATAGGCATAAAATAAATATGTGTACATGTGCATGTACAAGTATACAAACGTATTTCCTAGCTCTGTCATCTTACAGGGCCTTAGAAGCAATGATACTCTGGTAACATTGAGCACGTCTACTGCCCACATCTTCTTTCTTTTTTTAAAAAAAAAGATTTTATTTATTTATTTGACAGAGAGAGAGAGAGAGAGAGAGAACACAAGGAGGGGAAGAGGCAGGGAGAGGGCGAAAGAGAAGCAGGCTCCCCACTGAGCAGGGAGCCTGATGCAGGGCTCAATCCCAGGACTCTGGGATCGCGACCTGAGCTGAAGGCAGACACTTAACCAACTGAGCCACCCAGGTGCCCGCTTACATCTTCTTTCTAAATACCATTCTCTAAAAAGATAAACCAGGGATCCTTGGAGAAATTTATTCGAAGGCTGGGCGAGGGAAAATGTAAGATAAGTCTAGAATATCTTAAGATGCTGAAAAGCAAGAAAGTGCTCAAAAAATAATAGGAGGCATGTCAAAAGGGCACAGAAGCCAACTTGAAGGAGCTCCCAATAGCTAAATCTGGGACACTTTGAGCAATAAAATAGTGATAGTAATGGATTATAACTCAGAGAATAAATATCCCTGAGTCTATACTGATATAAGTAAATTGAGATAAATAAATACATGCATGGGGGTAGGGTAGCTCTTCCTTACAGAAGAGTTCTAATTAATAAATATGGAAATATCAATATAAATTTTAAAAATCATCATTAGCCAAATATGACAGTAACAAGTTTTATGGGCAATAATCATCGATGAATGCTAAAATTCGCTGGGTGAAACTGTGTTGAGAAATAGGATGTGTGCAGCTTCTCAAAGTTTCTCCCACAAGACACTTGTTGATTACAAACAGAAAATAGTAATTTTAGCTGCAGAAAGCTGACAGCCACCATCTTAGCCAAGTGATCAAAATTAACATCGGCAGCAATAGGGCACAGCTGTATATGAATCTCCCAATATAATGCAATGAGATGACATTTCCGTGGGATTTTTGACAAAAATGTGTAACCTCAATCTAATCATAAGAAAATGTCAGACAACCCAAAATTAAGGAATGTTCTAGAAAATAATTGGACAGTACTCTCCAAAAGTGTCATGGTCATTAAAGCAATGATTGAGGGATTACCACAAACTGAAGGACACTAAGGAGATTTGACAACTAAATGCAATGTGGGATCCTGGATTGGATTCTGGACCAGAAAAGGGACATTAGTGGGAAAACTGGTAAAAGCCAAATAAGGTTAATAAATTGGTAAATAGTATTTATCAATGTTAATTTTCTGCTTTCAATAAATGTACTATGGTTATGTATGATGTTAACATTAGGAAATGCTGGATAAAGAGTATATGGGAATCTTCTCTACTGTTCTTGCAACTTCTGTGTAAATATTCAATTATTTCAAAATAGAAAGTTAACACACACACACACACACAGCCATAAATATTCCACAGTTCCTGGGTTGGGACTTGTACCCCAGTGCCTATGATAGATATATGGCTTCTGGAAAAAGTAAGTGCAACCAGGACATACTTAATTTGTAATTTCTTTTCTTTAAAAGAAAAATTAATTTTAAAAAAATTCTTTAAAAGCAAAATTCAGCAAAATTAATTTAAAAAATTCTTTAAAAGCAAAATTCAGAAGACCACAGAGAATCTAATCTAAGATAATTAGAAGTTGCTATGGTAAATGACACTTTGGCTCCTAGGGCACCCTCATGGCACAGAGTCCCATTTCAGAGTGTGGAGATAATGTGTCATAGCAGCTCACCCTCATCCTCTGCTGAATGGGATGTCCAGCTCATCTGTTCTCATCAGTAAGGTCCCTTGGTCCAGGCCCAGATGTGGGCCTCGAACACTTGAGACATTTACCTGTTCTTTCCCTGTGCAAGGCTAAGGCAGGCATTCCCAACAGATTGTAGCAATCTTTCCCACACAGTCTAGATAGCCACTACTGATTGGAGTCGGCACTTGAGCTGAAACATCTCCTGTCACTGCATTCAGCTTGCGGTGAGGTCCATGGGGACCCTTGGAGTCTAAGTCCCTACTTAGATTCTGAGGTCTGGACAGAAAGGCACAGAAATCATCCTTCCTCAAATGTGGTGAGATGCTCCAGCAATTTCACCAAGCGTTCCTCTCCAACCTTCATCAGTGATCCAGGGCTAGAATATCTAATGGTCTCTGTGGTAGTGGATGACGAAGCTTGACATGAGATGGAGCCCTGTGGCAAAGTTTGATCAGGTTCCCAAAGAACACCGAGGCCTAAATCCTTATCATCGGGATTGACAGTTAACTCATTCCACCATATTGTGTTCACACAGTTACTCTCTTTGTCAGACTTCATAAAATTAGCCTGGAAAGAATATCAGGGATTCTTTGTCATTTCATAGCCTGATAGTAATTTTCTAACTTATCACACGGTGCATCCAGGGATTTTAAAATAAGTCTGTCAAATCATACTTTTCTTCTTACCAAGGAGGTACATCTGAAGGACAGGGGACATTCCAACAGCCTTGCTAGGAAGTAAATGAAGGCAATCACTCAAACTAGGACCCAGGCCCCCCTGGTCATAGTCCAGAACTATAAACAATGACCATGTTCACTCTTCCATTTTCTATCAAGAAGAAGAAAATAGGTCTTATGAGAAAGTAGCTTCTGAGAAAAACTAAACTGGCTTACAGAAGAATGACAAGACTGGGAGTGGAGTTCTGAGCCAAAAGAGGGCTCAAAGACTAGAGCTGGCAGGAGGGGCATTTCAACAGTATTTGACCTGCCCTGGGATACAGACCTTCTCACTGCCTCTCTCTCTCTCCCATCCCCAGCTGTGTCTCCTCTCATCCAGCCTCTTCCTTTCTTCTCTTTATCCATGAGTCCTCCCTAGAGAATCCTGATATTCTATTGGTTTACAAGACTGAGACTGAGAAATGCTGACCAAGCCTTTCCTTTGTTGTAAAAAGAATTACATATACCACAGTGTCCTAGACAGGTCGTGTTTTGCTTTTATAAAATATCTTCATAGTTTTGCAAGCTCTCTCAGAAATATTCTGTTGTCTTGTGGCCTGTCTCAAAATGGTTCTGTTGATCTAAATTAAGTTTCTCTTGCTTCAGTCTAAGTGTTTTCCTTTATCTCATCCAGTTTGCTCCTTTAAATCAATTAAGAAAAATTCTAACGTTGGTATAAGAATCTTTGACATAAAAATTCTTCCCTAATCCTAAACTTTCAATTCCTTCCTTCTGCCTAAAGAAATAAGCTCCAATCCTTAGCCCAACTCTTCAGCCTCTGTACAATCTGGTCCTAACTTACCTTCCCAGAGGGATTTCCCACAAATTCTTTGCACAGACCCTAGACCGCAGCCAAACCAAACTACATGTGCTTCTCGAGAAAATATCCTGCATTCTCCAAACAGTATCTCCACTTGAAATGCCTGCTCTCCCACTGTGGCCTCTTATTTATTCCTTCATTTAGAAAAAAAATTAACTGACACAAAAATGAGAGACATAATTTCTGCCATCCAGAGTACAAGGGATACTAGAGAAAATCATATGTTACTAAGTATAAGGTATTAACACCTAACTGGTACGTGGTGTTAGAATGGGGTTGGATGTTAGGATTAAACTTCATGGTAAAGGGAGCATCTGAAAAGGCCTTGAAGGACGGGGTAGAATTTCAATATGTATGCTGGGAGGAAAAGGATTATAGGCTGAGGAAACCGTGAGAGCAAGCTCACACAGGCAGGAGAAAATGAAGTGCGTATACATAAATTCAAATTCTTTGGTTTGGCTGCAGTGCTTCAATAGGCCAGATCTTGAAGGATCTTGAAAGTCAGACTAAAACGTATGAATCTATTCCACAGACATAGGAAATTATTGAAGAATTTTGAGCACAGAAATAACATGATCTGAAAGAGCAGTGCTTTATGAAGATACCAGACCGTGTGTGTACAGGATGAACTTCCTCAATTTCTAGAGGTTTCTTCCTGGTATAGTAGGGAGAGAAAAGCCTGACATTAGTTTCAAATGTAAGACTGCAAGAGTGATGATGCCTGTCACATGCTCCATTTAACTCAGCTGTCTGGTCTTGCAAAAGGTAGACAGATCTTAGAGACTGCCTGTAAGTAACTTGTGACTTTACTCATAGCTGCTGTTCTGATACACTATTCTCCTTGGGGCAAGTCAGCACAGCACCTAGGACATGGAACTATACAGCTACTGACCCTGGCAAATACTTTTTCCCTCTATACCCATTTCGAGAATCACCAGAAGCAGTCTGCTTTTAAGATGACATCAGTTCTCCTGTTCTCTGCCACAAGCTGCAGAGATCATTATCATCTCGACACCCCATGGAACATCACACTGGTTCCTGTTTTCCTCATGGGCTAAAGAACCAGAGGTAACAAGTACTTTAGATGTCTTAGACACGAGCAAGCCAGGGGTGAAAGCCTGGTACCATGTACTTCACCAGTCAGGGTCCAGCCAGAAACACAGAATCCACACCAGTTATTTTAACAGAGAGAACTCGATATAGGGAAGGTAATGTAAACAGACACAGCAAATGGGAAATGGAGGCGACACAGAGATAGCAACTGCCGAAAGGAGCGGACAAGCCTAGGATGGAACCTAACAGCAAGCAGCTGGTGAGAAAGAAATGTAATTTTCAGAGTCCTGGCAGAGCAGAGTACGGAAGAATAGATGTGCAGCTGACAGCCTACAGCTGAACAGGCAGCACAATAGCTAATGAAAGCATTAGCCAATGAGTCTGGTTAATATAAAATATTGTGAGAAATAGAGAAAATTCCTTATTGCAGATTCTAGTTCTGGAATTCTTTCTTTTTAAAACACTAGCCTGGCTGTGGAGCAGCGAATAAAATTACTTGTTTGTACACATCGTTATAGAATATGCTGAGGTTCCCATTTCCTTGCACGCCCGAGACATTTCACTGTCCTAAGTATAAGCGGACAGTGGACTAGTACAATAAAATGGAATGAATTACTGATACACCCAACAACTTGGATGAATCTCAAAGGCGTTATGCTGGGTGAAGGGAGCCAGTCTCAAAAGGTATGATTCCATTTATATGACACTTGCAAAAAGACAAAACCATGGTGATGGAGAAGAGATTCTTGGTTGCCAGGGGCTAAGAGTGGGGGGGAGACTATGACTCTAAAGGGAGAGCACAAGGGACATTTCTGAGGTAATGAAAATGTTCTGAATCCTGAGAGTGGGAGGGTTATATGAGTCTGCATGTGATAACTCTCATAGAGCTGTACTAGAAAAAGAGTCAGTTAAAAAGAACGGGGGGAAAGGTAAAAAATAAAGGTGGAACATGCATGGCTTGTGCATGAGAAGGTTTTATCTTTTGTTATTTTTTTAAAAAAATTTGCTGCGCTAAGGTTAAGTGTGACCCTGCTGAGCTATTGCCACAGCTGGCATGAATTACAAGGGAAAGGTGTCACTTGGAGGGAGACCAAATCTACAACTTCTCTTCAGTTACTGCACACCTTGGAGCTCCAGTGGAGGGCAAGGCAGGAGGGTGAGGGAGGAATTCTCCCTGCATCGCTGGGCCACTGTGGGACTCACGCTGCCTGCTCCTGTGATTTGGGTGAGGGTATTTGTGCTGACTGCAGCAGTTCAAAGCCGCCTTCTTCCCTCCACTTCAAAGCCTGGCCTGTCTTTCCCCACTCTTGTCTTTTATTTGGTGTTAGCAACCTTTGAGGACTGATACTGAATGGCCCTTGGCAGTGACCCCACTAACTGGCAAAACCGGCCACAGGGGATGAATAAGACACTCGCTGGCATCAACATCACACTGATCATGGTCCAGTGGGCCTTGTTTTGTGCTCTCCTTGACAATCCAGAGCAATTCCTGTGAATAAATGACTTGAGCAGCAGCAGGAAGGGGTCTCCCTCCTGGCCTCCCTGGAGCCCTCTTTTCCATTCACATGGGGACTACCTTCCACACATGCTTCAAAGTAGAATTTTGTTATGCTCAGCACATTTAAATCACTTCATTAATAGAACACCATTAAACAAAGTGTTCCTGAACTTTAATATATATAAAATCATTTTGCATTCCATCACCCAAAGAATTTTCCTTCAGTTCCAGCTGAGATGAAAAGGAGAGAGAGATTCTTGGCGGTTACATGCTGTCTTTCACAAATCCTCTCTTGAGGTGGAAACGGCACCACTGCCACTGCGTTCAAGGTCTGCTCACTAGGGACTGATCTCATACCCAAGATGTCTATCAGACTATCAACAGGATGGGATTCAAAGTGAATGAGCACATACTCTTTTGTGTTTGGCTTCTTTCACGCCACATACTTTTTTGAGGTCAATGCTGCATGTATCAATACCACGTTCTTTTTTATTACTGGGTAGTACTGCAATATATGAATATGGTAGTCCCCGATTTGTTTATCCATTCTATTGTTGGTAGATATTTGAGATGTTTCTAGTTGTGAGGACTTTGGAGGGGGGACTTTTACAAATAAAGTTGCTATAAATATTTTTGTGCAAGGCTTTTTGTGAACATACTCATTCTTCTTACCTCCATACACCTAAGAGGGAATTATAGGGGAGACATATGCTTTGGTTTGTTAGATACTAACAATCTCTGAAGTGGCTATGCCATTTTACACTCACCCAATCAATTTATGAGAGTTCTAGCTGCTCTTCATCTTTGCCAACACTTGTTATTATTGATCTTTTAAATTTTAGTCCCTCTAGTATATAGCGGTATGTGACTATGGTTTTCATTTGAATTTTCCTGATGAGAAATGATGTTGAGGGCCTTTGCATATGCTTATTGGCCTTTTGTATATTTCCTTTCACCAAGTGCTTCTCAGAACTGAGGAAGTGGTGGTGGCAATATCTGTCTGGGAAGAGAAATAAAGGTATGATTTGGAAAAGCAGACTTATCAATGATAAGGCCGTTTTTCCCAGTCCTGAATATTTATGCATTTTGGTGTTTTAAATAGATAGTAATGTATAAAGTGGTTAAAAGAAGAACTTAGTAGGCACTTGTTCCCAAATATCTCCCTCCTGGCCTATAACCACTCTCCACAATTCTGCCTCAGAGATGTGTTCCTTTGAGCTGCTCACTAGGAGTTCTCAGCGCATTAATGTTAATGAATCTGTGGGCTTCTGCAAAGCCTCACAGACGGTTGGGAATGCAGCATGAAGGGTTTGGGCACTTGGGGGTGCTGCGTCCAGGCCCTCTGGTGAAGCATGCAGGCCCTGGCTGCCTGGGAGAGAGTGGTGAAAAAGGAAACACCAGGAAAGGGAAGATAGGCTTAGGAGAGAGAAACACAGGATGCACCGTAAACTTTTACTTACTTCATTCTGTTTGCCCAGTTATTCACTTTGGTAAATGTTGGAGTTGAGGAGAGAGGAAAGGGAGAAGCACAGTATGAGTCAGCAATGATGTTATTAAACATGTTTGGAAGAGCACAATGCCAGCCAATAGGAGACTCTGGGACAGTGTCGTGGAATGAAAGTGCTTTGTAATTGCAGCAGGAAAAGTGCTATGTGAAGAAGGTATTGCCAGATTCCTTTAAGCCTTCCGGAAAGATCAAGGCACTTCATGTTTATGTGCAACACATTCACACACTCCAGTAAAGAAAAATCTGAGGCAGACAAGGTCCCCTCCATCTCCCATATAGGCCATAACCTGTGCAGAAAAGCAGGGACCTGGTCTAAGGACAAATAAGCCCCAGGGTAAAATGAAAATAAGGTCCCAGATCACCTGACTAGGAACCCACGTGGCTTGCAGTGGACAGCTTCACTCTAAGGTTTTATTCCTATATTCAAGCGTACCACAGCATCCACCCTCTAGTGAATATTTCTCATGTTTAAGATAGCATCATAGTAATGAATCAGCTCTGAAAGTCAGCTGCTATAAATGCCATGTGTTATCAGTTAGATCACACTCTAAAGCCAAATTTTCAAAACATTTCCTGCTGAAATACCCACAACATTTTAACAGATGTCTTTTGGAGAGTCTAAAAGCAAAATAAGCTCCCATCAGCATATAAAATAAAACCCAAAAGAAAGTAAAATGTGGAGGGATTGTATTTTTCTTTTGGCAATAAGAGAAAGGTTGGGGAAAATCTTGAGATATTTGGAGAAATGCTTATTCATAGCCACAAAAGTGAAGAAATTAATAATGTCTGTTATTCCTTGTTCTGAACACTGACTGTAAGTATGTAACTCTAACTTTCATTGAAGCAGTTTCATGGGCAGGTAGGGAAAGGAACTGAGAGTGTAAATTATGGGCCAGGAGGGACAGAAATGGGGTGAAAGCCTCAAAGAAGCATCTTTTGTCAGGGACAGGATGGGCAAGACCAGTGATGGCTGACTCTAAAATGGTGCATCTTGGAGTCTAAGGCCTCTCAAAATCAGTGGTAGGAGGGCCAGAATGAGAGCCTGGAAAAGGAAAGAGAAATTCTTATGTGTGTGTTTTTCTCCAACATTTTATTATGAAAAAATCTGAAAGTACAGAAAAGTCAAAAGAACTACAGTGATGAGAGAGAGATCATTTTTCATTTGACAGTTTGTTTCCATGGGGGCTGATTTTGACCTTCAAAGAAATAGCTCTTGAATGAATTAATGAGTGGTCTAAAAGGCTTCCCACACGCTTATTCTGGGGAAGCCAAGACCATTCACTGCCACCCCTGCATGGAGTGGTAATTCCAAAAGCAGGACGGCCTACGGGTCTGCCCCTGTTTTACCTATTGTTTTGGATGCTCCTTGCTCATGCTGTCTTGTCTCCTCCTTGCCTTGCTATCTTTGACTTTGTGCTGGCAGTTGTACTGAAAAATTATATGTAGAGATAATTTGATATTGTTTTTTTGGAGAGGATTTTTGTTCGCTTATGCCAGGCACATGGGGGCGCTAGGTAGCAGTACAACACATTTTACTTAAGCATTACCAAGGCAGTATGAATAACTTACGAACAAAAAATGGTTTCTGCCCTTACAAGTCTTGCTAAGAATAAGCAAAAGGATTCATTTAGATAGAGTCCTTAAAGGATAATTTAATTCATACAAGTCTGATCAGCATGCAGCTTTTCCTCACCTTATCCATGCGCACTGGTTAAGGAGTCGCATGCTGGGCCACGCAGAGATACCCCGAGGTAGCAGTTCTCTTTCAGTTTTATTTCTTAGGTAAGTTTAGAAAAAAATTCTATGAACTGATTATTGCATTCAACACATAAAAGTCTAATCGGAAATAATCAGAACTATTTTACTTCCTTTGACCAAACACCCAGGAAAGAAAATGTTTTAAAACACTACACTTAAACAGTTACTAATTCCATGGCAGAAATAAAACCAAAGTCCATTTCAATATTATAAGCTTAACTACTCTAAATCAACAGATCATCTATAGGAGCTCGGGTGCTTTTATCGTGGTGGTAGAACCAAAGAACAAAGTCCTTCCACACACAAGCTCCAGAGTACCTAGTTTCAGCCCTCGCAAGCTGGAGGTTGGGGCTCCTATCAAAATAGTGGAGAGGCGGATTAGCTGAGAAGGAATCTTCAGTGGAGTGTAATCTACAGAGACCTTGACTTAATGATGGTGACCAAAACAGAACAGTCTGAGCTCTCTCTGGACCTACCGTCCTTGGTCATTTCCAAATGTTACCTCGTGAGTATTTAATGGTATGGGGGGGGGTTTCTCAAACTGATGAAAACTAAAAACCACTCCTCATCCCTCACTCCTGGAAAAAATACTCAATAGGAAGCTGACTTAGAAGATTAAAGACAAACTACCAAAATTAATATATTAATATTAATATCATTAATATGTTTTATGCCCTGTAGTTTTCTACTGTGTAATTTTTTAAATCCTTCATGAGACACCAGAGCCTTTGGTTTCTTGGAAACAGGTTCCTTTACCTACAGGCTTTGCTTTCAGGCTCCCCTTCTCCCACTTCCATGAGTTTGCCCTCTACTTTGCATACCCTGGGGTCTTACTTGAGACCTGCACATCACTATCTGTGACTGATTCTTAGGAGAGAGCCAGGTTAATGTCTGAACTCAGGGCACATACAGCCCATCTGTCAAAAATGATCATTTTCAGTGAGGGAGACACAGACCCTACAAAATCATTTGTCTTAAATAACATCTAAATCAAAGTTAACTGGGCCTGAGGAGATGGCATTTGCTTTGCTTAAAAATTAATGAGCAACACTGTCACTTAAACTTTAGAAACTTAGAATAGAATTAGACCTTAGTGTTCAACCTCCAAAACAGATGTCTGCCATAGGCTTAAGAATAATTAGAACTGGAATACATTAACACTGAGCCTCTGATGGAACCAAACATTGCTTGTGGTTTCCTCTATTCGTTTTCACCTACTTGCACCAAGATGATCAGTACCCTTGGATACTGTGGTGTCTGTTTCCTCTTGATATCTGGAGCACAAACCTTACTTTTTTGGGGTTTCCCATCACTGTTAAAACACACAGGGCTCATATCATTCAAGTGTACCAATAATTTGTTGAGCTCCTACAATGAAGGAGGCATTTTGCCGGCATCATGGAAGACTGAAAAGAAAATCAAATATGGCTCCTGACCCCTAAGAACTCATAATCTAATAGAAGAAAGACACATCCAGGAAGAATTCAGGTTACGTTAAAGCAATGCTAAATGGAAAGTGCTATACAGGCCTAACTGAATCCAAAGCTGACGTGGTTTAGAGTTTAAGACAGTTTCAGTGTCCTTCTCAGTAGATCCTGAAAAGGGGATTCTAGTTACCTGATTATTCTCCAAACAGGACCGGCTACATCATTTGTGGGGCCCGGTGCAAAATGAAGATGCAGGGCCCCTTACTCAAAGTTTAAGCATGGTGTCCTTCTGGGGGAAGGGCCTTGTCACATGCCCTTGAACCCAGCCCTGTCTTCAAATACAGTCTGTTCACAGGAAAATAAACTCACTCTAAGGAAAGAAAAGAATTCAGTCTTGCCCAAATTAACGAAAGGGAGTGGGATCTAAAGGAAAGTTACCATTTGCAAAGTCAATGTCACAGGTACGGCACAGCTACAAGGAAAGGGTAACAATAATAGTAGCAGTAGCAGGGGTAGTAGCTGACAAATGTTCAGAGCTTATTAAGTGCCACCATTCTTCACAGTCTCTTCTGTCGACTTACTCGTTTAATCCTCAAAACGGCCCTGGAGGGTAGATAGATGCTATTACTTCCCTAGCTTACAGATGAGGAAACTGACCTTAGAAAGGTTGAGTAATTGTCCCTGGTCACACAGCAAATAAATGGTAGCACCAGGATTTGATCTCAGACAGTCTAGCTCCAAAGTCTGTGCTCTCAGCCACTATTTATGCTATTTCTCATAAAATAAGGACATATACAGAGGGAAGGAAGGGAGGGAGTCATCCCAGTATATTCATTCATTAATATTTTAGATTTGGCTTAACCAGGGTGTACTGTGTGTTGTGTGCATGTTTTTAATTTTTCCTTTTTTTGCATTTCATGTCCATAGTTTAACAGCACTCGTTCGCCCTCCCCCACTGAGTGTTGCCACATGACCCCATGGAGTAGAAAGGTACTGGATCTGAGAACATTCCATCACAGCCCTATCCTATTCTCTCCAGACACTTCCTTCTCTCTTTTAACTATGGCAAACTCTGTTGTTTCTAACTAACAGGTATTCTTTTAAACCCACTTCATGACTAATATTTTCCTAACCTGAATTAAATAAAATTTAGACGGCCATGTCATTGGCTTTCTTTCCCACTTACTTTCCCCCACTAAATTGCAAGTAAGGCTCTGTTCAAGATGGGCATCACCTAATGCCACTCCTGGACCTTATAGTTCAAAGGAAAGAAATTCCAGCTTGCCCTGTATTTATCAGAACTGTGAAGGTTCAGCTTCTCAAATCAAAAAAGAGAACAGGACAAAAAGATTCTCTGCCAGCCAGTTGTCCCTGTCGCCATTAAATAAAACAGGCTTTTGGCTGCTGGTCAGAGCCTGTAGTCAGGTCACTATTCTTTCTTTGTTTCCCAGTCCATTGTTATTCAAGGAAGGAATCGCCTACAAAATGTGGCCTCTGGTGGTGGGGGTTTCTCTCCAACTCTTGCTCTTTCTCCCTCTTTTTCTGCCTCTCTTTTTGCATGCACCAAACTTTTTTTTTTCTTTTTGGAAGTTACCTAGGAAACAAAGTCTTTTGTGCTCCAACTTTATTTGAGCTATTCGCTTCGCTGGGAATCTGCACAAAAGCTGAAGAGAGAAAGAAGGTTGCAATGTTTTACTAAAATGTTCATGGCGAACACATTTTTCTGAAGGGGGGTAATCATTTCCTGTTGGGTGTGTTGGGGGGCTTTGCAGATACCTCTGAAAAGGTAAGCAAATGCTGGAGGGTTAACTGAAACAAGTGGCTCTGGAATCTTCTCTTTAAGAAGACCTGAGAACAGTTTGAAAGTATGTAAAATCCTGAGTCAGCAGGACATGATGCTTCCAAATGTGAGGATGAGAATTTTTTTTCATGACTTTAAGACAGAATATTATTAAAATTTAGCTGGAATAAGAGGGAAAAATATTTACTTCATACAAACACTCACCCTCCTCCAAATTATGGAAAGAAAGAAAACTAGGGTCAGTGATGAAGACTGGGTTTTTTAATAATCGGGTTCAGAAGCCCAACCCCTAGGGGCGCCTGGGTGGCACAGTCCTTGGGTGTCTGCCTTCGGCTCAGGACGTGATCCCCGTGTTGTGGGATCGAGCCCCACATCAGGCTCCTCTGCTATGAGCCTGCTTCTTCCTCTCCCACTCCCCCTGCTTGTGTTCCCTCTCTCTCTGGCTGTCTCTATCTCTGTCAAATAAATAAATAAAATCTTTAAAAAAAAAAAGCCCAACCCCTAAATCAAAATTGGAACGGAGCCTTTTTAATAATCTGCGTTAGGAACCCAGCCCTGAAATAAAAGGTAGATAATATTAATATCTATCAAGGGCTTGGATGGAGAATTTTCAAATGTCATGCAGAAGTCAAGGCCTCTAACTCCACAACCAGAAGAAAAGCTTCCCACTTGCAACAGCTGAAAGAAACCAAGACCCTTTACTCTTCCAAATTTGAAAAAGAAATCCGCTTGAATCTTTCTCCCCATTAACTGCTTTGGTATTTTCCACTATAATAAGTGGGGGAGGGGGGCTGCTTTTCCGTGTACACACAGTATTGATGAAACTGCATTTTTGAAATGTTATTCACAAATGCCATAGTCCTGCAGTAAAATTAACTCCTTGGGATTTAATCCTGCCTCTCAGATTAGATAGGCTTGTCCTTCAGGTGATGTGTTCTGGAATGTCTCCTGACTCCAGGTTTTCTGGCACATTTTCTGAACCTTTCATAGGCATCTAAATCATCTTCTCCCTTTGATCCCAGTCATCCAGAGCTCTCACGACTTTCATTAGGAATATATAGGGAGATAGATATCCAGAATCTACCTGTCACTGGATTAGAGACTAAGATTTTTCTTCAGTTTGAAGTTGGGGGACTTATGGCCACCTTGCCTCTCCTCTTTAATTCCACTTGACCTGAAAAGCATGTTTATTAGTCCATTTTTTCTCTTGTGTCGCTGGACTCTTGAAATTATAACTTTCAATTAGTCATGCTTACTATTTCTCCTAGACCTAAAAGCTTATTTCTGACCTCACTGTTCTTAACTAAACTGTGAAATTCCTTGGTATGTGTGCTTACATATAAACCATTCTGGCTAAGTCTGAATGTACTTCATTTGCAGTCCCATCCCCCGGAGGATGAAGATACAGATGTCATGTTAGGGCAGAGGCCGAAAAACCCAGTACATAATATCCCCTCGACACTGGACAAGCAGACCAACTGGAGCAAAGCACTGCCTCTCCCAACACCAGAGGAGAAGATGAAACAAGATGCCCAAGTGATTTCTTCTTGCATTATTCCCATCAATGTCACTGGTACCGTTCTGTTCTTTTCTTAGGGACAGTTGTGTCACAATATTCTGTGTTTTAAATATGTTCAAAACCTGTGCTGCTGGGCAGACCAGTTAAGAATACCGCTTTGTAAACAAGCAATACCTTTTTTATCAGAATACAACCCAGAAGATGTTCAATATGCTTTTGTCAGGTTTTGAACATCCATTTGCATATGCTGTGCTGGGCCGCTTGTTATGTAAATGATGGACAGTTTCTTTTTGAAAAAAGTCACCAAATAGCTCTTTGGTCATAGCTGACTGAAATAATGGAGAAAGCGGCAGTGATTAGTCATATGATAATGATGCATGGCACAGCAAGAAAGAAAACAGCAAACCCCAGGTCTCTCAAACTGCAAGCAATGATCTTGTAGACCGACTATAAAATCTGTTTTCAGGCTTCCTTGGATGAAGGTAGGCTTGTTTAAAAGATCGTTTAGACTTCTGCACTGATTTTGGTGATTTCTGACCTAAAAATACGTGGATTCAAAGATGAAGGCTGAATTATATTCTAATCCAGCCAGCCTGGCTTACATTCCTCTCTGCTTTCCTCTTCTTGCGTACTGAGAGTTTAAATGTTAGTCTAGGTCGAAGGCAAGCCTGTCCAGGCTTTTCTTGAAAAGTTTTTCCGTAGCGACTACAGATTCCAGGACAGGATCTGGTGGTAATCTTAGCTGTAACTGAAATAATGTTATAAAATGTTCTCACTTTCAAAGACAGAAAATGATCTATCCACTGGGCTTTCTTTAAACCTAATAGTTATATTTTAATTTATTTGTATATTGAAAAGTTCACAATGGCCAGGTTATTACTTTTATCCTGGTACCATGTGACTAAAGATTGTATGTCGCTCGAGATGCATTTTGGACATGGCTATTATTAATCCCACTCCAATTTCTCTCACATAAAGTGGGGAGCAAATGATAACCAGAAATCCGGGATAGATATTATGTCCTTCCTGAAAAACAGAAATTCTGGTTGATCAGCTGGTTATGAGCTAAGAGTAATTTTCCTGATGACTTTCTCAACTTGCAGGATAAATTATTCTAAGGATGCATACTTTATCTGATCTCCATAATCTAAATGGGCTGGGTTAGGTAGATGTCAAATGTATCATTTTGGCATCCTTTTAAACTAACTTTCCCTTCTGGGAACATTTGATTATATGCAGCACCTGCTTTCTTCATAGCACTGTAAGTAAATCTTGTTTTCAAATTTAGTTCTTTGATTATGGGTCTTGTGATTCAGGAAAAGTGAAGATCTTTCCTTCTGCTTTATTTCAGGAACTCTCAGGCTAAAGCCCAGATTATATGTTGATTTCAAGAGCTTCAATGAGAAAGCTGCTAATTATGTCCATGTAACATAAAGTGTGTCTGTGTGCCATGTGTTTTGTAATTATTATGAGTAGAATGAAAGATCTTAATTTTTGGTTGGAGCTAAGAAAGGAAAATTCTGTTAGTATGAATTCTCCAATAATATTATAATTATTCATCATGTGATATCTCACAGATTTTTTCAAAGTGAGTTCTAGAAACTGTTGTCATCATGATGCTAAGCAGAACTCAAATTGCTTCATTTTACAGCTGAGCCAAGGTTTAACACGCCATCCTGCTCTATGCGTAACGATCAGGATAAATGATGAAGCAACCAGATTCCAACGTACTTTTGGCATCCTGACTTTCTAAGGCAAAGCTCACTCTGAAAAATCCATGGCACATGCCTGTGCCAGACAGGAGTGTGAGTTCCTCACCTCCTCCCTCACCATTCTAGTTTTGATTAGACTGCAAGTAGTGTATCAATAATGTGATTATGGAGAGAGAAACAAACAAGCATCAAGGTTTGGCCCCTGTATTTATAAAAGCAAACAGACACTCATTGTAAAGACTGGGAATTCCAGCTTCATTTACAGCTGATAGAGAAGGTAGATCCACTTAAGCATAGAACTGAGGACTGCCTTGTATTCCTGTTTTATATTGATAAGACACTGGTGCCATACCAGAAAGTACACAACTGAGTCAGTAGAAGAAAGCAGAAAGAGTTACATGATGATTTAAAAACAAATCTCTAGGCTACTTTCTCCTCACAGAAGAAGTGTGTGTGTGTGTGCGTGCGCGTGTGTGTGTGTTGTGTGTAGGGTTGGGGTGTAATGGGAAGAGAGAGAAAAAAAACCTCACAAAGATGCTTTAAGGAAGAAATGGGTCACGATGTGTTAGCTGAACTAATTCAGGTTAACATCTTGGCTCTGGATCTACTATGCAAAGAGAGCTTCAGAGAGCCCAGAAATAGACCAGTAAATAGTAGTAACTAAAGGTTGTAAGTCCTTCAGGAGCTGGTTCTGTGTGAGAGTGATTCTTTGATGTTATTTTTCTCTCCTCTTTCTTTTGATTTTCCTTCTTTGCTTGTTACTCTTGGCAGTGCAAGCTGTTGTGCAGAGCTGCATTTAGAAGTAAAGCTTAATGTACTGCAGAGTAATTTAAATAAGAGCTGAATAAGGGCTCCCTTATATTTATTCACAGGCTTAATCCAAACTCTTCCTTTACTTCCAATCAATAAATATCACTGTGTTCCAAGCAAATGAAAATGTGTTTGCCATTTCTAAAGGCTAACGAGACCTATTTGTGGGTTGCAGGAGTTGGTTTTGACAGAGAGGCTAGTATACGCTGCTCTCTTGTTCATTCACAATCCGTATTACAGCGGAGACGAAAACTGAGGAGGAGGAAAACCATCTCGGGTATCCCCAGAAGAGTCCAACAAGAAATAGGTGTAGTATAAAACTGTTAATGGTTAACATTCTGTCGGGTGTCGATTAGAAGGAGATGAAATGGAAGCCGGCCTTTTGATCGGCCTCCTTAAAAATACTCAGTGTTGTAACTTGTAGGGGTTTTGAAATGGCATGTACTTGTTCTGTGTTCAGCAAGCCGGGTGGTATTACTTTTTTAATCTCTGTTTTTGACTGAAGATTTAACCTTAGGGATTTAGGTATACATGTTCAGGTCTTATGGCTGAAATGTAATACTTTGGTTTTTAAGTTTTATTAAGATGGAATAAAAAGTAACAAGATTCAATGAAATATTATTTTTAGAAAACTATACCTTATTTGAAGAGAGATATACTTTTATGGCATTAATTATTTTAAAAAGGTAAATTTTAAGCATACTCAATTAAATATTGAATATTGATAACATGTTCCTTTTTATTACTCTTCTATTTTTTTCTGTTCCACGTGTTTAGGAATCTCTTCCTATGTTTTATTACTATTATTATTATCATTACTATAACATCTCTTTCATTATTTAAAATGAATTGTTAAGAGTTTTATTTTGCTGGGCATATATTACAAAATAAAAAAAGAATAGTGGCCAAGAAGACAAAATGCACTTTAATTTTAAAAAAATAGTAGTCACTTATTGGGGCAAAGTAATTTGATAGTGAAGAGAGAGAATTCACAAAAAGATCTAAAGACATTTTCTTTTAGTATACACACACGCATGCATGTGTGTATGTAGAGACAGAGAGGCAAAGGGACAATTCCCCGAAGCATTTTAACTTTCTCCTAATTTTATATGCTGATTTTTTTTCCTCAAAGAGAATGACCCAACATGCCACCACCCAGATTTGTGGACATCTCTCACAATGTCTGTTAGTCTGCTGATATATGAAATACCTCACTATGCTTTCCATGTGCCCTAGATTCTGATGAATCCCCTGTGGCCAGGGAAAGGAATGTGATTGTGCACACAAATCCAGACCCTTCCAACACTGTCAACAGGAGGTCTGGAACCAGAGACTCAGAGTGCCAAACTGAAGATATTCTGATTGCTGCTCCATCCAGAAGGAGAATCAGAGCTCAAAGGGGTCAAAGCATTGCAGCTTCCCTTTCTCATTCTGCTGGCAACATCTCTGCGTTGGCAGACAAAGGCGATACCATGTTTACTACTGCAGTGAGCAGCCGTACAAGATCTCGGAGCCTTCCCCGGGAGGGCAACAGAGGTGGGGATGCTGAGCCCAAAGTTGGTGCTAAACCCTCAGCATATGAAGAGGGCGAGCCTTTCATGGGCGACCAAGAAAGAACCCCAAATGATGGCAGTGAGGCCCCCAGCAGCCCAAGTGCACAGGAACACCAGGCTGCTTTGGGCCTGGCTTGTTCTCAACATCTTCACAGCCCTCAGCACAAGTTAAATGAGAGAGGGAGGTCACGTCTGTCCCGAATGGCTGCCGACTCTGGCAGCTGTGACATCTCCTCCAACTCCGACACCTTCGGGAGCCCCATCCACTGCATCTCCACGGCTGGCGTCCTCCTCAGCAGCCACATGGACCAGAAAGATGACCACCAGTCATCAAGTGGCAACTGGAGTGGGAGCAGCTCCACATGCCCCTCACAGACCTCAGAGACGATCCCTCCTGCAGCTTCTCCTCCTCTCACTGGCTCTTCACACTGTGACTCAGAGTTGTCACTCAACACAGCCCCTCATGCTAATGAGGACGCCAATGTCTTCGTGACAGAGCAGTACAATGACCACCTGGATAAAGTGAGAGGCCACCGGGCAAACTCCTTTACCTCCACTGTGGCAGATCTGCTGGACGACCCCAACAACAGCAACACCAGTGACAGTGAGTGGAATTATCTACACCACCATCACGATGCCTCCTGCCGCCAGGATTTTAGTCCTGAGCGCCCCAAGGCAGACAGTCTGGGCTGCCCGAGCTTCACAAGCATGGCCACTTATGACAGCTTTCTGGAAAAGTCTCCATCAGACAAAGCAGACACTAGTTCTCACTTTTCGGTGGACACAGAAGGATACTATACTTCCATGCACTTTGACTGCGGTCTCAAAGGTAGTAAGAGTTATGTCTGTCACTATGCAGCCCTGGGCCCAGAGAATGGCCAGGGCATTGCGGTTCCTCCTACTCTTCCGGACTGTGCCTGGCAGGACTACTTAGACCACAGGAGGCAGGGGAGACCAAGCATCTCTTTCAGGAAACCAAAGGCAAAGCCGACCCCACCTAAACGTAGTTCATCATTGAGGAAGTCCGATGGAAATGCAGACACTTCTGAGAAGAAAGAACCAAAGATAAGCAGTGGCCAGCTCCTGCCTCACAGTTCCAGGGAAATGAAGCTGCCTCTCGATTTCTCCAACACGCCTTCTCGAATGGAAAATGCCAACCTTCCCACCAAGCAAGAATCTTCTTGGATGAACCAGAGTGAACATGGTATTAAGGAACCTCAGTTAGACACTTCAGATATTCCACCATTCAAAGATGAAGGTGCTGAATCAACTCACTATGCAGATCTCTGGCTTCTAAATGACTTGAAAACAAATGATCCCTACAGATCTTTATCTAATTCAAGCACTGCTACGGGTACCACAGTTATTGAATGCATCAAATCTCCAGAGAGCTCTGAATCCCAAACATCCCAGTCAGAATCAAGAGCCACCACCCCATCCCTTCCTTCTGTTGACAATGAGTTTAAACTGGCCTCACCAGAAAAGCTGGCTGGCTTGGCATCCCCATCAAGTGGCTATTCGAGCCAGTCTGAAACACCAACCTCCTCTTTCCCTACAGCTTTCTTTTCTGGTCCACTGTCTCCTGGAGGTAGCAAAAGAAAACCGAAAGTCCCAGAAAGGAAATCTTCACTACAACAACCCTCTTTAAAAGATGGAGCTCTGTCACTGAGTAAAGACCTTGAACTTCCAATTATACCCCCTACCCATCTTGACCTAAGTGCTCTTCATAGTGTCTTGAACAAACCATTCCACCACCGTCACCCACTGCACGTTTTTACTCACAGTAAGCAGAACCCAATAGGAGAAACACTGCGGTCAAATCCTCCACCGTCCCTTGCAATTACACCGACAGTCCTGAAATCTGTTAACCTTAGGTCCATCAGCAAGTCTGAAGAAGTGAAGCAAAAAGAGGGCAACAATACAGATCTCTCCTACTTAGAGGACAGCACTCTCACAATGGCTGCCCTGTCTCCAGGTAAGATTAAGCCACATGTGACTAAGAAGTCAGTATCACGTCAGTACTCCAGTGAAGACACCATACTGACCTTTTTAGACTCCTCTGCAGTTGAGATGGGACCAGATAAACTACAGTTAGAGAAAAAACATACTTTTGATGTAAAGAATCATTGTGACCCAGAAACAACAACCTCAGCTGGTAGCAATCTTCTAGATTCAAGTGTCACAAAAGACCAGAAACATATGGAGAGTGAGCCTATTCCGGAAAACACACCAAGTAAAAATTGTGACTTTCCCACAGAAGGATTTCAGAGGGTCTCTGTTGCCCGCCCAAATGATTTGGATGGTAAAGTACTACAATATGGAGCTGGTCCAGATGGAGCCCTAGCACAGGGGCAGAAGCCGTCCTCTGCAGATTGGGAGGAAGCTGCGTACCCTGAGTCTGTGGATGTGTTCACAGCTCAGTCAAACTCACCAACCAGACCCGCAGACATAAGCTATCAACGTAAGCATCAACTTGGGATGAGCCGCCACCATGACAAAGTGCCTGGGAATATCAGCTATGAAGCAGAGCTATCGACTGCAAATTCATGCCCTGAAAAATGTTTTGAGCAGGAAAACATTGCTTCAGGTATTTCAGCCAAAAGTGCCTCTGATAACAGCGGAGCAGAGGAGACCCAAGGAAGTGTGGATGAGGTTTCACTGAAAGGTCAGTTGTTGATGCCTTTGTCACAGTGGAAAGGTGTCTCACGGCACTTCATGATGTCTTTTTCTTTCTTATGTTCCCCATAGCACAGTGCAGCCCCCGGTGTTGGTTTCCCTCCACCTTTTTTTCACTTATTAAAACAACTGAGATCAAAGTTTTTGTTATTGAGGGACTGAGCTGCGACAGATAATCTCTCTTTTTAAAAACAGCAGTAAGGTAACTTGTTTGTTGATGCCGCAAGCCAGTGAAACACAGCCGCATGCTTGGTAACTTCTTCCTAAAGATGCTTTTGTTCTTCATTTAAGAATCATCACCGAGTGATGACTCCATGATTTTGCCACTTAGTGAAGACTCTCAGGCTGAAGCGGAAGGTGTGTTCGTGTCTCCAAACAAACCTCGTACAACAGAGGATTTGTTTGCAGTCATTCACAGGTGAGGCAATTAATACCAAACGTTTTGCTTCTTTCAATGCGTCTCATCAAATGCAAATATGGGAAAGCCTTGTGTACTTGTGATACATTCAGCAAAAAAGAAAAGACAGTTTTCCACATCAGACTGATAGACCTGTATTTCTGTTGGGGAATTGTGAGCCTTTATATCTAGCTCGACCTCACTTGAGAGACTTCCATAAGAACTGCTAAAGGGAGAGGTGTTTTCCATAGGAAAGACATCCTGGAACAAGTTTTCATTTGAAAACAATTTGTGATTAAGTAACTTAGAGTGAAAGCTCAAACTCTGTTGTAATCTCTGACTGCAATAATTTCTTGAACAACAACAACCAAAAAAGCTCACAGCTGTAATCCTCCACTAGCGGAGATGCAAGTTGATTCGCTGAACAGTCAGAGCCCAAGTTTGAGACAAGACAGTGTATAAACCCGCCCATTTCATAGCTCAGAACTAATCACTGGTCCTTTTTTCCCCTCTTCCTAAAATTTAAACTTCTTTAATAACATTGGCCTTCTCTAAAATTAATACTCCAAATCCCATGAACAGAGGATGTCCTCTGTGCTGTTTTTCTAGGACACTGTTGTGTCCAAGCTGCCCATTCACATTCTCTCACCTGCCCCCCACCCCCCAATCAAGGGTCATGTTTGCCAAAATATATACTCCTTACAACTTGTGACTGACGAAAAGAGCAGGAACTCGCACTCGGCAGCCAAACCCATATTAGACTGAGCTATCCAGTCCTGCTGTGCCTGCTCCTTTCACAAGCATGACTACCTTCTTCCACTAGGCCTTGGACCTACATGGGACTCCCAAGGGACACAACTTGGAAACTGCCTTTTCTACCTTATGAGGTTATACTTTTAAAAAAGATTTTATTTATTTGAGAGCGAGAACGCGCGCACACATATGAGCAGAGGCAGGGGCAAAGGGAGAGGGAGAAGCAAGCTCCCCACTGAGCAGGGAGCCCAACTCAGGGCTTGATCCGATCCTGGGATCATGACCTGAGTTGAAGGCAGATGGTTAACCAACTGAGCCACCCAGGCATGCCTGAAGTCATACTTTTCGAAGCAAGTTTTTTTGCAAGAAGCCTGCCATTTTTCCTGGAATTCTATTTTTATTTTATTTTTTTTTTAGATTTATTCATTTATCTGAGAGAGAGAGCAAGGGAGATAGCATGAGCGGAGGGAGGGGTGGAGGGAGAGGGAGAAGCAGACTCCCCGCTGAGCAGGGAGCCTGATGCAGGGCTCAATCCCAGGACCCTGAGATCATCACCTGAGCCAAAGGCAGACACTTAAATGACTGAGCCACCCAGGCAACCCTGGAATTCTGCTTTTAAAAGGAACCTGCATTTTCTGTTGATGTGGTTTTCTCATAAAGAAGGAGCACAGCTCTTCAACAGCCTTTTTTTTTAAAGGAGTCAATGAGAAACACCTTCTGTGTGTATATACCTTAGCAGGCACACCTCACCACTCAGTGAATAATCAGCTTAGTTTTTCTTTGCTCTGTGTGTAGTCTAAGATCCGATTATATCTCCCCACCCCACTTTATCTTAGGACAAGTTACTAAAATGCTATATAAGTTAAAGAGCCAAGTTCTTACCCAAAGGACCAAATGTTAGTATCTGGAATAGTGGACAGAACGTAAGTAGTTGGAGTCAGAAACATCTGGAATTGAATCTCAGTGCTGCCACTTCTTATTCAGTCTTGTCAGTTAAAACCTCTCTACCTGTTCCTTGTTAGTGGAGATACCTATAGCTCACATACTCAATTTTGATGCTAAAATAACATTTTAGTGTCTTGAATATGGTAATGCTAAAAGCAAATGTCAGTTTGAAATTCCTACTGTACTGGAGTGCCAGATACTGGCGTATGCGAGATAATAACCACAAAGGTTTCAGTGAACCCAAATGAGGCTGGTCTCCAACTGCAAAGCTGACATTTTCTCTACCCTATAGATTTTTAGGTTGGTGAAAGAGCATGTTGCCAATATTTATCAACATACTGAATCATGCTGAAGATTCACTAAGTTTACATCTATTCACTTTTCAAAAGAAATAACATGATGATGGGTGCCTATGTTACTTGGTAGACTTACAGAGCTTGCTAATTTTAGATTTGCATTTGTGTAGGATTTATTTATGTGCAGCACAGTGACAAGAATGACCTCTTTTTTTTTGTGGATGACACTTGATTTTTTTTTACCTTGTTTTCTTGAGAGTTTACAGTATATAGAGATTTAAGAGTTCCAGAGGTAGTCTAGGTTTTTAGCTTCTCACAGAAAGTTGGCTTACTGACTGATACACTGATGTTACCAAGCAGCTATAGCAAATTGTCTTTATAGCCAAAAATGGATTGGTTTACTTAAAAAGCCACATAAGAAATTTTTTTATATGGAGAAATTTAAAAAGTTGACAGAATATTATAATGTACCTCCCCCGACACACATATTCATCGCCCGAGCCTTTCCACCATCAACCTATGGCTAATCCCATCCCATCCACACCTCTATCCACTTTGCTCTTCTAGTATTCACTGGAAGCCACCCCCACACATTAGAGCATTTTATCTGTAATGCAGAGACAGATTTAATAAAAGAAAGGTACAGTCCTTCACTGTCTACACTCTAACCGGAAGTCAGACAGCAGTATTTTCTCATACTCTTGTAAAACATCTTAATAAATCCTCCTCTAGAAGCTCTAGCTAGCACATTAGTCATTATGTGAGATGGTCATTTACAGAACCTAATTTACATCCCCTGGTTATTGGAGAATTTCCCTCAGGCTGTGAGTGCTATAAGGGCAAGGAATGTATCTCACTCCTCACCTCCAAAGTCGTAATGTTTCCTATCTAATCAGGTAGGGTACACCAAAGTGCTCTTTAAGGACAATGCATGAATGTGACTTAACCCTTTTAGTTTCATAAAAATGTATATGGACTGAGACTTTTCCTTTTCTTGAAAGGTCCAAGAGGAAAGTACTTGGAAGAAAAGATTCTGGGGATATGTCCACTCGAAGCAAATCAAGGGCTTCTCTTGGCAGCAGCAGCAGCAGCAGCAGCAGCAGCAGCAGCGCTGGTTCTGTCACTCTGCCCAACAGCAACGTGACCACCCCAAACAGCCAGAGGTCTCCTGGCCTCATCTACCGAAATGCCAAAAAGTCCAACACATCGAATGAAGAGTTTAAGCTGTTACTCCTCAAGAAAGGAAGTCGCTCGGATTCTAGTTACCGCATGTCTGCTACTGAGATCCTGAAGAGTCCCATCCTGCCCAAACCTCCTGGAGAGCTCACATCTGAGTCCCCACAAAGCACCCATGAGGCCCACCAGGGGGCATCTGGGGCCGAGGCATTGTCCCCACTCTCTCCATGCTCCCCAAGAGTTAATGCAGAAGGGTTTTCCTCAAAGAACTTTGCCACCTCAGCATCGGCAAGGGTTGGACGTTCCCGAGCACCCCCTGCGGCCAGCAGCAGTCGCTACAGCGTCCGCTGCAGGCTGTACAATGCGCCCATGCAGGCCATCTCTGAGGGTGAGACAGAAAATTCTGATGGGAGCCCACATGACGACCGATCCTCCCAGAGCTCAACATAGGTGGCCCGGGTCAGGCTGGCTGTCAAAGGCCAAACCCTTAGTCATATGAGGATGTAGGAACAGAACAGAGGACTGGGGAGAAGTCAGCACACCATGGGCCTGGGGTACCATCACTGCTTACCAATGAATTCCTAAATATTTGCTGGGGAAATGGAAGATGGTATTTCTTGATTATTGTCCACATTTTTAAGTAGCTGCACTGTCTTTCATATTTTTCTTTAGCTTAGTTTGATTTACCCAATCTCATTCCTTTTGATAATACAGAATTTGAAAACGTCTGCTTTTCATGAAACCTAGAAAAAGTTTTCCCAGAGCTGCCTATTCAGAAAACAAAGCCCTCACTGTCATAATTCTTAAGAAGATGAAATTACTCTGGAGGTTTGGTATTTTTTTACATTAAAATGAGCTAAAGCAAAATTCAGAAGAAAGAACTACACACATGTAAATACCATATTTTTGATAAAAATGTGTAAATAGATTTATCAGTGACGAGTGGACATGTGGCCGATTATCTACCACACACCAACTGTTTATAGAACACAACAAATAAAGTGTAATAATTGTATTCTGTGAATACCATTTTCATATAAATACCATATTTAAATGTCCACCAATATGATTTTGAGTGGTAAACCTCAATTACGAATCTTAAACTGGTGAAATAAAGAAAATCTTGAGGTCATATACTGAAATATGATTAATTTAAAATAATGAATTCAGACCTAACCATTTTTGTGACAAATTGCAGCACCAAACAAGTGAATAGTAACACATGGCTATGATTTGCCATGTGGTAATTTGGACAGAATGAAAAGCATGCTTTTGATTTTTTTTAATCAATGAGAAAAATCATCATTCTCAACACAAAACCCTGAAGAACAACATTTGACAGTGTTTTTTAATTTTTCAATGGATTGCTTTAAAGAGAATGAATAGGGAAAACAATAGTTAATTTTAGGTTATGTTTTATATTAGGCTACTGGGGACATAAACAGTCATAATCTAATGACTATAAACTCCTTAAACAGTTTAGCAATTAGCTCCAGTTTCTTTAACTAACAAAAATAAAACATAAGCATGCCACAGAGCTATTGATTTATCAGTAAGTACCTGCAATGAGTTTTCAGTGAAGCTTTCTCTCTGTGCTGATGAGATTCATGCTACCTAAAAAGTAACAGAAATGACACTGTGAACAATATAGTTGGGAAATAGGTATGTGTATATGCGTTATTTATATTCACTGTTAAACTGGGAATGGGGAACAGCTCTGGTTCACAATGCTACATACAAATGAGTTTTTGTCTGATTTTACTATATCTGCTTGGTGGCAAAAGGGGAGGGTGGTGGGTGGGAAAGGAAATGTCAGGGCAAGTGCTCTGATAAAATGAAGGCAGGGAAACAAGCTGAATTACTTGAAATTACTTGAATTTTCTTGTCTTAAAACTGAAAAAAAAGTAGTTACAAGTTGAAATCTGTAAGTGGTTCTTACACCTCTGATTTTAACGTGAACTGATACTAATGTTTGAAATATGTCAGAAATATAAGCAGCTATGTACTTAGAATATGTTTTGAATGGGACAAGGTAAAAGTAGAGAGAACTAAGAAGGGATATGGCCTATAAAAGAATAGAATGTGATTAGAATGATAGAACAGACCAGAGTTAACAAGAAATTGATAAGCAGCTGGCTTTAAGTTTATGCAAGTGGTATTTGGGAAAGTAGGATGTGTGAAAGGGGGTTTGTGGCTTTGGTTTAATTCATACAATATGAAGGAGAAAGCCTGGTCTAGGAGGATGCTGTCTTTCTATAGAAACACTTTCTAAGATGTTATAGATTGAGAATTAGAGAATCTGATTGCTGTTGGTTTTTTGTTTGTTTGTAAAGAAAAAAAATGTCTGTCTTCTATTATTTGTTTTCACTATCAAATTGTATTTCTTAATTTCTTGTCATCCTTGTATGTAAAGTGGGTGCTGGGGGTGGCGGGGTAGAGGAGGGAGAATGTGTGTGTGTGTGGATGTGGGTGTGTGGGTATGGGTGCTTGCGCTGGGATAGATAAGCTACCTGGTAAAGGGTACATTTGAACATTTACAAAGTGTTATACTTTTTATTAAAAGAAAAATGTCTGGGGGTTTGAAAAAAATGGACCATCATTTCTCATTGGAACCCATTAGTCAAGAAAACCAGCATGGTTTGACACCAACATGGGGACATGAATAACTTTTTCTCATGCTTTGAAAAGTACACTTGGCAAAATTTTAAAAATAAAGTTTTTAGACAAATGCGATAAGAAACCGTCATTTCCAGTCACAATAGGTGATCTTTTATAATTTTCATAAAAGCAGTTCGTTTGCAGTATGGCTTTTGTGTAGTTAGGAGTTTTTTAAGCGTAAGAAAGGTATGTGGGCTTTAAACGTGATTCTAAATCTTGAATAGGAAACACATGAATTGGCTTTAATAAATATGTCACCTTTTTATTATTGACATCAATTTAAGTAATGGTACCATATATTTTTTAAAATACATACTGACTTGAATTGTGAGGCAATAAGATTCCTTCTATATGTAATGATCACAGAACTAACCCTTATAATATAGTTTTACTTATTTTGTTTACTCTAAAAATCTATAGCAGAGTCTATTTTATATTTCATAGATTTAAAAAAAACCCAAATAATGATGGATTTTAAATTCACTGTGTTAAGAGTATTGAGTAACAAACTGAGTAAAAAAAAAAAAGTAAGGAATTCCTTAGTAATCTGGAATATTCTACATGACTTTATTACATAGCATATAAAACCAAGAATTAGAGGGCTGTCTTCAACATCACTGCCGTTTTGAAGCAGGGTACACACATTAGGTATTGTGAAAAACATCAATCCAAACTTTTCTTCTGTTGTTTGCACTGATGCTAATTTTTTGTTCTTTTATGTTTATACAACATGTCTATGTTGTGTGGGGGAAATTTTTTTTCCTTACTTTTTGTTTTGTCGTGTTTTGGGGTTGTTTTGTGTTGTTTTTGGTTTTGTTGTTTTTTTCATTTTTTGGCTAAGTAGAGGACATGGACTAGTTGTAGCAAACGAAACACACTGTTTGCTCTTGCCAAAGGTCAGTGATTGAGTACATTTGCTGCAGTGATGGCTGACTTAGAGAACTAGATCGTAACAAAGATTTAAAACTATGAAGAAGGTTACAGTGTAACTATTTTGGTACTAGAACCAGTTCATGCTGGCCAAAAAGACAATGGTTTATGGACTTGCATCCATTTTGTATTTTTGTAATATTTGTAAATATGAACTTTTTAAATTGTTGTAGAAATGGTTTCTTTTGTAAGATGTTTTCAACGTTTACATTCAATTCAAGCCTTTGTATATTTTAGAGCTGTGCAACACTTTAAGTCTTGTATTTATTTTTAGTAAAAATGGTGACAGTTTCATTGTGAACCCCTCTCAAAAAATGTACCAGAAAAGTTTGATTACCTAGAAAGTGTGTATAGAAACTGCAAATAAACGTGACTGCAATTAAACAACCAGTTTCTCTTGGATTATGTAATTGCATTCTTGGGGTTTCACAAACGGCAAGTGTTTTATAGGTAACTGGACATAAAGGAAGGGAACTGCTATAGCAAAAGTATGAGAGCGCCGGCTCTCAATCCCACCAGCTTTTGCGAGCGGAAATCTGAACTCGAACGCCCAGCTACAGACGCTCGGAGGCGGGCACTGCCGGCTGCGCAATGGGACGCAAAGCCCCTCCCCTCAGCTATCTCCCTAGCAACGTTCCTTTCCCCAACCATTGCGCAGGCGCGTGGGTTAAGAGCCGCGCGTATGGGAGGAAGAGTGCCGCGTGCTCTCTGGTGCGCGCGTAGTTCCGGAGCTTCCGGCGTCCTCGAGGTGGGCGTGTCACGTGGTAGGACCCGACTTCCGGTGGGAGGACCGTTTGAGAAGGTATAGAGTTAACGGTTTTGGCCGTTGACGCTTCGGAACGCTGGCTGCCGCTAATCGGGTACCGTGCCCTTCGGAGGGCGGTGTGGCAAGTCCTGATGCCAGAACAGGTCTGTTTAGCGATACTTTTTCCTCCCCTTGAACTTTCTTGCCTCTCGGGTGGGCGCGAGAAACCTTTGAGATACGGTTTGGTTTAACGGTTGGGGAGCTCCGGGGCGGGGCGGAGCGGGGGGCGGGGCGGGCAGGATTTGCCAGGAGCGAAGAAAATGGACTTGGTTTTCGGGATCGCGCAGAGGGGTGGTTCAGGGTGGTTCTCGCCGCCTGTCCCGGGATACCAGCAGCTATGAGCTTTTGAGACTTGGCCGCTTTTTGGGTACTTTGTGCTGACTTTGGGACAAGTAAATCCTTTTTCATCCTTTCTCTTCCTTAGCGAAGGCGGGTGGGGGCGAGGAACTACCAAGACTCTGAGACTTTCTATAGAATTTTGAGTTTAAAGAATTGATGAACTAGCGAGTTGATTCGTTAAAACCTTTTTTTGAGATTAAAACGTTGAGTTAGAACCTTTGTTGGTAACCTCGTTTGATCAGTAGCAGTGCAGTCTTCTGGTTTATTGTAAATACATAAACGTGAGGCGAAAGAAAATAAAGGCACGATTGTTTGATGACTTGGTTAGAGATCGCTTCCTTCCTTCTTTCCTCTATCTGGCTCTCCCCAAATTAGGACTGCTCTAGGGTTTTAAACTACTTTAATATTTACAAATAGTGATTTTACAAGCGGTTTTTCTTTACGGTGTTTTATAGAAACCGGGCATGGGCTCGATTCAGTGCTGGGCGATGGGATACGGTTTGGGCGACATTATCTTCCATCGGGCAACTTTCTGGTCGCTTAAGTTTGATACGGACAGAAGAGTCTGACAGGATTTTTAGAAAACAATTGTTACAGTGTCTTGACCCAATTTTGTTTAAAAAAAATTGTATGTTGTAATCTGCCTTGTTTTTGCTATGTATTTTTTGCAGTGGTTTTCGGGTGAAACGCTGTTTTCATCCTTCACATTTTCGATTAATTGATGAGATAAGTGAATGCTTTGCAACCTTGGAAGCTGAACCTTCAAATGACTTTTGAAAAATGCCTTTGAAATGCCTTTAAAGTCTAAAAAAAAAAGTCTTTTAAAAAACCAGATGGCTTCTTGTTCTTACGTTATCAAGAGTTTAGGTTTTCTATCGTAAAGTACAAATGAGCTTCATTTTAAAAACTCATTTTGCAGGATTTTGAGTTTAATGAATTATGTTAATAATTTTGCATAATCCAGTCATGGTTGGGCTCTAAGAAATTGTTGCAGAAACTTTATCTTACACGAAGAAGGGAAAGGAACTAAAATTGATGCTGTGCCTGCTGTGAACCAGACATGATGATACTCAGGGCTTAACTGTGTCATTTGGTCTTACACAGCCCTGTGAAGTAGATATTATTCCAACTTTACAAGTTAAGAAATTGAGGCACAGAGAGATTAAATACCTGCTTGAAGCAAAAGAGCAAATTTTGCAATTTGGATTCGAGTATTTTTTAAAGCCTAGTTCTTTGCATTATGTCCTTATTTAAAATTTAAAATTTGTTTACAAGAAATAGTTACTATAACTGTAGTATACAGGTGCAATGTGAACGAAAATTACATGTTTTGGCCCTGAGTATTTATTGTCTGTGTGCTCCATGACAAATAGTTCTGTGGGGAGGACGTTATGAATACCCAAATAACGAAATAACAGTTTCGAACAGTGGGTGCCTTTGCTATGCCAGCCGTGATTTTAAGCACTTGACGTGTATTAATTCATTTAATCCTCATAACTCCGTGTGAGGTCTGTACTGTTATCGCCATATTACAGATTTTTTAAAAAAGCACGGAGAAGTCACACAATTAGTAAGCAGAGGAGCTGGGACCTAAAACCGAGGTATTCTGGCACCAAGCTTAAGGTCTATATGTTGTTTGATATTTCCCTTTGTGTAACGATTACCTTGAAAACATTACTGTGTGAGTGTTCCGGTACTTTGGGGAAAGAAGTGTCACTTTCAGATGGGATGACTTAGCACCTTAGCTTTGTGGAGATGGAACTTGAGTTGAGCTTTGAAGTTGAATAGGTTCTCCTAGGTGGAGCACCAGCAGGGTATTGTGGGTAGAGGTCATGACAGGAGTGAGAGGTTCAAAGAGTGCAAGATTGGTGATTTGTAAATTTGCCACAGAGGCAGAAATGTCTGGAGTCTAGTGGTGGACTCAATGAATGCTGCATCTATGTCTAACTACAGCCAAGTTTTGGCTGCAGTGTAATTAATCCAGTAAAGAATTGTCTGATTTTAAGAGTCTATTACAGTGGTGGCAAACTTTGTCTATAAAAGGCCAGAGAATAAATATTTTAGGCTTAGAGCAAGGGGACACGTGGTAAGCGGTGATCTCCTTGAGGGGTGTGGAGGCTTCTGACTGTGTAAGGACCTTGTAGGCCATTGTGGGAGTTTGGGTTTTATTTTGTTATTGTTAGAAAAGGGATTCCAGGTGATTTTAATAATGAGTAAGTAAAGCCCATAGACTCTGGAGCCAGACTACACCACTTACTAGCTGTAATCATTTAAACGGCATAAATCATTTAAACTCGCTTAGCCTCAATTTTCTCTTAAGAAAAATGGGGATAATAACAGAGCCTGCCCCGTAGGGTTGTCAGGAATACGAAATGAGTTAACACATCAAGTGCTTAGAACATTGCCTGGCACAGAGTCGGCTGTAAAATCTGTTATTTATCTGTACCTTGTGGTATATTCCAAATTTTCTATAGTGAAACATACATAATGAAAAATTACACATATAAAATATAAAACAAAATTGTTAGAAGTACAATGAGATTTTAGGAAATCCTCTTAGAGTTGGGAAATTTGAATTCAATATTTTCATTCCTTAAGAGTTCAAGTAGAGGTGCAAGACTGCTCCGCAGTGTGCTTTGTCAGATATCTGTGAATTGAGGACTGCTTCCATAAATCATGGCCTGTCTGCAAGGTGGAAAATAAGGAAGTTGTTAGAGTGACTACAGTATATCTAAAGGTATTGGTTTGGAAAGACTTATTCCACTATTGATTATTTTTGCCTGTTTTTGAGCTTTAACCCAATTTTATCATACGGTATGTTCTCTTTTGTGTCTGACTTCTACTCACCTTTATGGTTGTGAGATTCATCCTCATGTGCAGCAATAGTTGGTTCATTCTCATTGCTGTGTAGGCTTCGTTTGTATGAAAACACAACAGTTTAATTATTCATTATTAGTCTTATAATCAGAATAAAACAACCAGTTTAAAAAATAAAAATTGAAGTTACACCTCAAATTGGAGGGTTTTTTTTTTTTGAGAGAGAGAGAGCATAAGTGGGGAAGGGCAGAGGGAAAAGGGAGGAAGATAATCTTTTTTTTTTTTTTTAATTTGAAGATTTATTTATCTGAGGGAAAGAGAAAGAGAGAGTCAGACAGCACGAGCAGGAGGAGGGGCAAAGGGCGAGAAACCCAAGTAGATACAGGACTCCATCCCACAACCCTAAGATCATGACCTGAGCTTGAAACCAAGAGTCCGATGCTCAACTGATTGAGCCACCCAGGTGCCCCTGGGCTCCTTTCAAAAAGCAGTTAGGTGTTCTCTGGTTCATTTGTTTCCAGCATTTACTCTGTAGCCTTTCAGTTGTGAAGCATTCACTTCACGATTTGGAATTTGTGTGTGATCTCGATTCTTATTTCTAGGTGTGGCAACAGAGCTTTTCAATTTTTAAAGGTTTATTCTAAATCACTAATGGAAGAGTTATTGTTTTGTCACTCTCTAAAATTCAGCCAGGACTCCAATTCAGTTTGAGTTGGCGTTCTGAGAACATATCCCTATTAAGTTGGTTATGGTAATGTGTGAAGTAACTTTTTTGTGTGTTGCTTTTCAGGAGTAGGTGATTTACCAGCCCTAGGTGACCAAGCAGTTTCACAAATAAACTCTCCAGCAAGTTTAAATATAATTAGGCCCAACTGCGGGGAAGTGGAGTGCTGCTGTTGCACAAAAAAGATGTCTAGCGGCTCCAGTGAAGTTGATGTGGTTTGTATTTCAAATTGAAAACCTGTCTTTGTTCTTTTCATTGTGCTCTGTTTCTTTTCTAAATCGAATTTAATTTCATTCAGTGAAATGCAGAAATAACAACTTCATGAGTTTTGACAGTGATCTATAAAGCTGTGACAAACATTCATGTGCAAGTTTTTTGTGAACAGATAACTAGCATTTCTTTTGGGTTAATACTCAGGAGCTGAATTGCTAGCTCATAGGGTTAATGTAACTTCATGAAAATCTCACCAGTCTTTCAAAATGGTTGTGCTGTTATACAATTCTGTCACATTCTGCCATGTTTCTTGATTCCTGAAGGTGAGTAAAAATATAGTTATTAAACTATATGTAATTTGGCTTAACAGAAAAAGCATTTCTTTATTTAAATAAGGATGTGGGTATTAATGCCACCTGAGTGCTATGGGCAATTATCGTAACTTCTGTCAGCCCCAGTATCTTTTCATCTTTGGACATAATGTTAACTGCCTACTGAGAATTGCTTTCTGACATAAATATGTGAAAGCAGTTTGAAAAGCATAAGGCACTATACACGGTATATTTTTATAAGAACTAATCTATAGCCCATTCCATATTTGGGTTATGCGTTTTGAAACAAAGCCTTCATAGCTCCTGTCTTTATTTTAACATTATTCCTATAGTTTATAATTCATTCTTAGAATACTGTTATTAAATGAAATTTAATGGTTATTTTTTTGTATATTTATTTATACCCTGTTCTATTCCCAAAAAAATGTTTTTAAGGTGATTAATTTATCAAGAAAAATAGGTGCTTAAGTGTTTCCTATTTTGTCCACAGAGTGGCACTGTTGGATTATTTAAAAATCAAAAGCCATGTAACCTGGTTCTTTTCTCCTGGTTAGAAATACTTGCTTTTACAGCAGTTCTGGTGCCGGGTTACTAGACTAGTCTTTCTACCCTGAGTTAAACAAGAGGTTAAGCTCAATAGAAAATGATATCTTAAGTGTAGTTGGGATAATGAGAAAACAGTTTTGCAAGTAAATCTTTTCATGTAGTCGTAGTATTTACAGTGGACAAAGGTCCTTTGATAACCACCAATAGGCTTTTGGAGCTTCTTAAGAGTGGAATTGAAGTCCTCAATTTTTCTTTCAGTTCTGTCTTTCATCTTTCCTTTTTAATTTGTTAATACATCTTCCTTAGATAAGAACACGAATACCTGCTTATGATGACGATAACACTGTTCTTTATGCATATGAGCCAAACACTGCATATGTCAATAACGTAAGTAATATTAATTGCCATTTGCCAAATATATTAACACTTAACCATTTTAAAGAAAAAGGTTTAAATTCTTCGTACACTGTAGAGTTCCTCTAAACTCAAACTCAAAAAATATTGGCCTCTCCTGAATTTGTTTGCTTCCTTTCGTTAGACAGTGAGCACTTAACCATTTTACTTCCCTTTTCCTTAGGTAGTAGGAAGTTCAGAGCAGTTTATACTCATTTTCAGTACAAAACTCGAAACCTAGGTCCCTGTGATGTAATACTTATTTCCTCTCTTAATTAGCAGTTGTCATTTTCATTCTCTTATTAATGTGAGTTTTTATTTTATTTTGTCTCTGCTTTAGATTAAGACTACTGAATCCTTTTGAAAAGTTGGTGACAAATAAAAACAATTTAAATAAATAAATGTAAAGTGGTTTTTTCCTCCTAGTGTTCAATTTGGCTCTTATAAAAGTAAAGCATTAACTACTTAACTTTTAAAATATTAGCAGGAAAGCGTGATGTCTGACACATCCTGTAACGAAGAACAACAAAAAACAGTTACGGACGTCCTCACTCATTGTCAGGTACAAAAGTTGGGTCTCTCAAAGGTAGTTTTTTTTTTTTTTTTAAGATTTTATTTACTTGTCAGACAGAGAGAGAGCACAAGCAGGGGGAGCAACAGAGGGAGAAGCAGACTCCCGCTGAGCAGGGAACCCGATGCGGGGCTCAATCCCAGGACCCTGGGATCATGACCTGAGCCTAAGGCAGATGCTTACCTGACCGAGCCACTCAGGCTCCCTCAAATGTAGTTTTCTGAAATACTAAGTTAAAATTCTTTATCTCGTGTAAAGTATACAATTAATTGAAATTTTGCTGTATCAAATTTTACTTATGATTATCCCCTCGTTGTGGTGACTTTTAACAATTTCTAGTTAGAATAGCCTCTCCAGGTGAACATTTTAAAACACCAATATGTACATTTTATAGCTTGTTTTAAAAGCCATTAACTGAAAAAGTGTATGTTATGTTGCTCAATATTGAATTAATTTCTCCTACAAAATCTTTAAAGGAAATTCTCTGATACAGAAAAAAAATTAGTATGTGCCTAAATGCATTGTTGAGATATCTCAATTGAAAAAANGCAGGGGGAGTGGGAGAGGAAGAAGCAGGCTCATAGCGGAGGAGCCCGACATGGGGCTCGATCCCACAACGCCAGGATCACGCCTTGAGCCGAAGGCAGACGCCTAAACCGCTGTGCCACCCAGGCGCCCCTATATATTTTATATCTATATGGATTCATGGGCATTCACTGTACATTGTATGAGTTTTTTATAATCCAATGTTATTATTTTATTGATCAAATTTTCTAACTTTGGGGGCGCCTGGGTGGCTCAGTCGTTAAGCGTGTGCCTTCAGCTCAGGGCGTGATCCCAGGGTCCTGGGATCGAGCCCTGCATCAGGCTCCCTGCTCTCCTGGGAGCCTGCTTCTTCCTCTCCCACTCCCCCTGCGTGTGTTCCCTCTCTCGCTGGCTGTCTCCCTCTGTCAAATAAATAAAAAAATCTTAAAAAATTTTTTTTCCAATTTTGGTTATTGGGAGCTCCTTCCAGTTGGATCCTGTGACCTTTTCACATGCCCCCACTTTTTTTTGAGCACTTCCTGATTTTCTGACATCACAAGATGTTCTAGTCTCATTCATACTTTTCCCGACCCAGCCTTGGAATTCACCTCTCTCCGAAGAGCCCTGGTTCCTTTATTGGAGAGTGGTATTTAGAAACCAAAATCCGGACGGTAGATATGTTCATCGCTGGTCTTGTGTCATTGATCTTAGGCCCTCCCAGAGGACAGAGCTAGGAAATATATGTATACTATCCCATGCATACACATACATCTTTATTTCTGTATCTGTCTTTATATATATTATATATATATAGTATACATATATTATATACTATATATATAGTATATATTATATGTATACTATATATATATTATAAACTGTGTTCGTACTGGTATTCAGTAGCTTATAATATATATATTATAAACTATGTGTTCATACTGGTATTCAGTAGCTTTTCTTAAACCTAGGTTCTTTCCTTAGTCCCTTTTTAATCTGCTCTTACCCGTTCCAGTCTTGTGTGAATATGAATTTTGGTTTTACTTTATCTCTGCTTTATAAGACTTTTGAAATACTTTTGGAATGTAGTTGAAAAAATAATTTAAACAGATAAATATATAAAGTACTGCTTTTTCTAGTTCTTAGTTTGGGTCCTAATGATATTAAATATTGACTACTTATTTTCATAATATTAATAGGAGAGCAACACATCTGAAGGTTTCTGTGATGAAAATCGTCAAAACCAATTTCTAGAACTCCAACACCATTGCGAGGTATCAAACTTCTGTGTTTTAAATGTAGTTTTTCAAAATTTTGAGTAAAAGTATTTTTTTTTACCTCATTTAATGTCATGGTATTACTACAAAGTTTGTCATGTCAAATTCTGTATGATTATCACTCCATTGTGTCGCATTTCAAAAAAAATTTCTAGTTAGAACAGTATCCCTAGGTGAAAAAATTTGAAATAAAAATATGGCTTTTGTAGCTTAAACAAAACCCAACAGCCCATAACTGGTCAAATGTAGTTACATCTCTTTCATCTAGATTGTTCAATATTTAATTTCTCCAATATATTCTCATAAGGAAATTGGCTGATTTCAGTGATATTTAATATGTGCCTAAATGCCTATCAAGATATCGCAATTGAGGGGCACCTGGGTGGCACAGCGGTTAAGCGTCTGCCTTCGGCTCAGGGCGTGATCCCGGCGTTATGGGATCGAGCCCCACATCAGGCTCTTCTCTATGAGCCTGCTTCTTCCTCTCCCACTCCCCCTGCTTGTGATTCCTCTCTCGCTGGCTGTCTCTATCTCTGTCAAATAAATAAATAAAATCTTTAAAAAAAAAAAAGATATCGCAATTGAAAGAAAATGGCAGCATACCATTGTTTTTTAAAGAGTATATCTTACGTAGTTTTGAGGGGATTTTGTAAAAGTTAGCATGTTGGTAGAGATTGATGGGTATAATTGTCAAGGATTTTGTGAGCTGTATCCTCTAGAGGTAATGCAAGCTCATTTTTTAAAAAGTAGCTGTTAGGGGCGCCTGGGTGGCACAGCGGTTAAGCGTCTGCCTTCGGCTCAGGGTGTGATCCCGGCGTTACGGGATCGAGCCCCACATCAGGCTCCTCCGCTATGAGCCTGCTTCTTCCTCTCCCACTCCCCCTGCTTGTGTTCCTTCTCTTGCTGGCTGTCTCTGTCTCTGTCCAATAAATAAATAAAAAAAAAATAAAAAGTAGCTGTTAACATACAAAGTCTGTTGGATTAAAATGAGCTACCGTGCCTAAGTAAAGAATGTTTCGGTGACTCTTTGTCACTATTATTGAGAACAGAAGTGGACTGCTTCAAGGGAACATATCAGATCTTTGGGGAAGGAGGTACGGGGGGTGGTGGTGGGAGGGGGGGTTCTGATTTCCAGCAGGGCCGTTCCCATCCCACCTCACGTAAGCACCCATGACGCCCCAGGCTGCCACTGCTCTGCCAGGGCCTTCTTTCTGAGCGATGGTGCAAGATGTGGTGGGCTGGAACGGGGAGGAGGAGAAATGCCCAGGGTCCCAAGTCACAGCCCTGAAACGGACCATCGGGGATCCTCCCCGTATCTCCCAGTGTGCTAGCTCTCTCCTTTCTTCAACCCTTCCCTTACCAGTCTAGCCCAGTTGCTGCGCACTTCCATCTTTTCTTTTTCTGTCTCTGCCCAGCATCCTCTTTAGGAAGACCCCAGCCCTACGCAGGCTGGGAAGCAGA
>NC_048238.1:14400227-14414644 GCF_002007445.2 Ailuropoda melanoleuca
CTTTTCTTTTTCTGTCTCTGCCCAGCATCCTCTTTAGGAAGACCCCAGCCCTACGCAGGCTGGGAAGCAGAGGGGACACCTGCTGGGACCCATCCACTGTCCCGTGGCCCTTCGACAGCGCTCCGGTTGACTCCCTCTCCGTCCCCCACAAGCTCTGGGCAGCCGGCCCTCACTTCTTACTTCAGGGAGGCCAGGGAGGGGGTGGACCCGGGCCCCTGAGGCCAAAATCCCTCCAAGTCCCAATTCCTCTTCCTACAGCCAGCCACTAGCCTGGGATCTGTCCTTCAGGCGGCTCCCTCTATAAGGCTAAGGCCAGCACTGCTTTCGGCCTCTGAGCCTCTTCCCCTGTGCCGGGACACCTCCCTTCGTCAGTGGCCACCTCCTGCACCTTCCGCTCTGCTTCCGTGTCCATCACTCTCCGCATCCCCTCCCACAGCTTAACCACATCTCTGCTTTGGGCCTCCCACCCTCTTTCTGTCATGCCTTCTCTCTCCTTCCCTTAAAAACCCAGCTCTTTGAACGTCATTTATGTTCACTGTCTAAGCATCTGACTTCCCGTGTTCTCTCTTTTTGGGTGTTCTTGAATCTACTGTTCCTTCTGCCCTCTCTGCCCTTCCGTGCATCTTTACCTTTTCTGTCCATATTCCCAGCACCTAGCAAAGCAGTTCTGAGAGGTAGTAAGTAGGCCCTCAATAAATGTTTGTTTGAATGAATGAATAAGGAAATGGTTCTGGCTTCCTGTTGAAGTGTATTTTCGACCTGAATGAAATTTCTGTGTGTTTGAAGAATTCTCAGGTTTTTTTAGTCACATACCTGTTTGGCTGATAGGGGACATGTACTCGAAGGTTTTGTAAGGTTAATTGTTGATTGCCTGATTTTGAAACACTTTGAATCACATCTGTTGTATTTGGCTCACTCTTCTTTCCGGCGTAGAATTCTCACTGCCTGTGAATTCACACCACGGTTATGTGGAAAGAGGCTCTTTGGCCTTTCAGCAGATGTGAAGGTTTCTTTCCTAACATAGCACCCTCCTTGATATAAAATGACTCCAATCATAAATGTGGTGGCTTATGAGAATGGTGGTGCATTTATTTTCTGGTATTAAAGCTTCTTAAAATGCCTGTATGGCCTGGAGTAGTTGGGTAGGAGATTGGGGCTCCTTGTCTCAGCCAACTCGGCTCTGTGTCACCAAAACCAGGCCTCTGGTTCTGATAGCTTGAGAACTTTTCTTTGTTTCTAGCAGTTAAAATTTGGCTCATTGGTATTTTTATGTTACTTTTGAAATAGAAACTATTAATAGCTCGTATTATAATAGGTGATCTATGATGCGATTCAAAACCTGGATAAGAAATTTGATGTCATTCATGGAAAAGTTTCAAAAATCCACCGTTTTCGTGCGAAATCACTGTGGCAGAATCGCGTGAGTGTTAACAAAAACATTTTCACAACTGTAATAGATCTCTCATTTCTAAAGACGCCAATGAGTTAGAAATGAGAAAGAACTATTAACTATGAGATTAGCAAGGCCAAATTGATTCTTGGTGTAGCAGCAGATGGGAGACTAAAACTTGTTGGGGAAATGCTTAAGTTTAGGTTTGAAAAATGTATGATAATGAATATTTTTATGTTTAAAACCACAATGTATAAAATTCAGTTAAAATGTAGGGTTGAAGAAGAACAAAAATCATATAATCGAAATAGAGCATTAATCTTTAGTAATATAAAGCAGTGTTACCTGAAAAATAAATTTATATTTACTACTTATTTCCTTTTTTACTCACTGACAGTTGGTTTATGCTGGGTTTATGTCATTTCAGAAGCCATTTAGATATACCTACAGAAATTATAGTTACCTGCTTTCCAGAAAGATAAGATCCCAGAAAATGAGGAAAAAGGAGCCTCCTTCTTCATTCTCTTACCATGAAAGTTATAGCCCAACTATGCCGGTGGAAAGGCCAACAAATAATTCCCCGAGCAATCCTGTAGGAACACCCTACCATTCAGAGGAGGGGTCCCCAGAACGGGATCAAGAGTCACCCCTCCAGGAGCACGAGCCGAATCTGAGCCAGAGTCCGACACTTCCCTCCATGTATTCTTCACATTCATATCAGCCATATTTCACACCTGATGATCCAGTGCAGGGCTCCTCTTCCATGCCCTGCTATTCCAGCCCAGGGGCCCACAGCACCCACAATATCTTCTCACCTACTCGAGCTTCTACAGCAGGCCCTGGATCCATGCTGGGTCAAGGTGAACCCAGTCTGGCACATAACCCTGAGATGATGACTTATCCAACTCTAATGGAAAATAAAGGCCTCAGTCATACTGGCTCATCTCTTTGTATCCCGTCCAACTTTGGTGAGTATGAAATGACGCATATTACAAATAGCACTATTTAACCTATAATCACAAGTAGCGCTATTTGACCTATAATCCTCAACATCCTTGATGCAAGACAATTTCTCCCTACCTAACATCTCTTCTTTCAGGATAATTATCAGGTCAAGTTTCATTTGTCTTTTTCTCCCATTGAAGCTACAAGTTTACCAGTTGGAACTGACCCAAAACAAAGCTGCTCTGCTGACCCTTCAACCTGGTCCGTGGATGAAGTGATCCAGTTTCTGAAACATATAGATCCTCAGACACTCACCCCCATCGCTGACCTTTTCAGGCAACATGTAATGTATATTTTGATCTGATTTTCCTGTCATAATGCTTTTTTCTTTCTTTTTTTAAAAAGTAAGCTCTATACCCAGTGTGGGGCTTGAACTCACAAGCCCAGGATCAAGAGTCGCGTGCTGTAGGACTGAGCCAGCCAGGTGCCCTTGCCATAATGCTGTTGAATGACCTCTGTGCAGGCCCTTCAGTTGGGTACTGATTAGTCTGGATGGTGGGGGAACCCTAGCAACTGATTTTCCATATGTGAGAAAGGTTACTTTGCCCAAAGTTAGATCCTTAAATGGTAGAGACTGGATTTAAATAGGAACAGTGTGACAGGGCATCCTCCTCGTTATGATGCCCAGTGAATCCAGCAACTGATTCCATTTGGCTCAGGTCTGTTAACCTTATATGGTTATTGACGATTTGGGATGCTGATATCCTCATGCCATTTACAAAGTAACATCATGGGTTAAATTTTTGTAAGTTCTAATTTTTGTTGTACTTAGTAGAAAAAGTATAGAAGGTGCCTGACAAAGGCAGTACTATAAGGGGTTTCAGGTCTTTTCAGACAGTACAGTTTTATTTTTTAAACCAGAACTTGTAAAAACCAAGTAATCTGTTTCAGCAACATCAGCCTATTAGTAAAGAACTTGAGGAGGATGCCTTGTGACTATCGAGTCATGTTTTTATAGTGTTTCCTAATGAATAAAGTTAGTGGCCACATATTTGATGTACCCTTTTCGATGTGGCAAGAAAGTAGTTTTTAGCATCTAATTAACTTCAAACAACTGATTAGCTTGCAACAGCCAGACAACACTGGATAGCACATGTACATTTCACATGGATGCTAACATCCTTATGTTCCAAGCTGTTCTAAGAAAATTAATGGCTATCTGAAATTCATGTCTACCATTCATAGTTTTTACTCTTTGTCATAGATAGGCAGTATTTTATTCAATACAATATTTATAGGTAGGTAGTTTGCTGCTTAGGACATTTTTAAGATTTTAGGTTAGGGGTACCTGGGTGGCTCCATCAGTTAAGTGTCTGCTTTTGGCTCAGGTCACGATCCCCAGGTCCTGGGATCGAGCCCCACATCGGGCTCCCCTTCTCCCGCTCCCTCCGTCCCTCCCCCACTTCATGTGCGCCCTCTCTCTTTCTCAAATATAAAATATTTTTTAAAAAGATATTCGGTTAAATTTTCTTCTTAAAATTCAAAGTAAATTTACAAGTGATCAAACCATGCTTCACTATACAAATTATACTTTTAATGGTTTTCATCAAGCAGGTGTAGACTCGGAATATACATGTGTAATGAGCTGCTCTCTTATTGGTATTTCATGTTCTTACATGTGAAGAAATGACCATTCTGATAGAATATGAACACAGTAACTACTGTCACTTCCTTCTCTCTGTAGGACATTGACGGAAAGGCTCTGCTACTACTCAAGAGTGACATGATGATGAAGTACATGGGGCTGAAGCTGGGGACAGCCGTGAAGTTGTGCCACTACATTGATAAGCTTAAAGGAGAAAAATTCTTTGACAATTGAAAACACGTTTGTGTAGATTTAGCTTGGAATTCATTCAGGGGAAACCAGTGCCATTTTGGTGTAAAATCATTTTTCTGCCCTTAAAAGTTTTTGTTGTGTAGAAGGTTCTTCTAAAACTATGTTCTATCCAGAATTGCAGAACTATGTTAGTCTGCTCTACTACTGTAGAAGCCATTTAACATCTTAGTATTGGCATATTCAGATTGGGAATTTGTTCTTTATGTCTTTTTTATTATTTTCATTGTGTAGTTTACAAATGTACTTCATACAGGAAACAGAAACACCTCTAGTTTCTGTTCATCTTTATCTATAGAACCAAAACAGCTGAATCCCAAAGAGAAAATATCAGGGACTGAAAAGTTCTCTAATCCATGGGTTTTCCTCAAGAAGCCTTAAAGATGCAACTATAGATAGCATCTTTCTAAAATATTTTATGTTTGTTACTGCAAGGTTCTGTTCATGTTCTACCAGCTTCCCAAAAGGGAAAGCCATATAAATTATTTTCCTTTCTATTGTTATTTCTATATATGTTGTATTTGTTCTATTTAAAGAAAAAAAAGGCAACCTTATAAGCTTCTGTAAAGTATTCTTACCAGTTTTTAGATAAATTCTTAGATAGAATGGTCATTTTATGGAAGAGATACTTAGTTTAAAACATACATGTTTTGCTTAAGCTTGGACATTTCGCTAGGCATTCATTGCTCACATCTCTATAAAGGTGCCTATGTCCAAATTTTTGAAAGATATATATTTTATCGTCTGTGTTCATAACAATAGTTTCATATTTATATTTTATTCTGTATCTGAAGCATACACACAAGTAAATCTTTTTGAATTTAAGAATAGCACTTTGCACTTCACAGAGGTAAAGATGAACTATATTTAGTGAGATGTTTTTATTCTGTTAAAAATACTTACATCATTTGCCGTCACTAGTACCTCTCAGCCGACTCTTTAGGTCTTCAGTACGGGGAAACTCTCTGTCGTGTGCAGTGTTTCTAGTTCATTTGCTTTCTGAGCCATTTATCCTACTAAACTTTGGAAGATACGTTAGTTCTGATTTGTCATTTTGGACTTTATTTTAAAAATTAGAACTTTCAAGTGAAACCTGTTCGTTTTTTTGTTATTTATTACCTTGTTTTATTGTATAACAGTTGATGTAGTATTTATAAACTGTGAGAATTGGTGCTAAGTGTATTAGCCATTTGTTAGAAATGCCAATAAAATGTTCACCAGGGGCAAAAACGTACATTTTCCTTTTCAAAAACCAAGTGTACTTTATAAACAAATGCAATTCTTTACTGGGCATATGTGATTTAAAAGGTGCTTGTTAACTTATGTTATTCATTTATGTTATTTCTTGTAAGACAAGATTTTATTTTAAACTTGGTCTTCTCTCAAATTGTTTGTGTGAAGATGCTGTGCCCAGTTGAACAGTCCTCAGGTGTTTGTATGAATACTGTTTTACAGTTTTCAGATGTTAAAATATAATAAAGTTTTAAAACCGCAATAAGGTCAAAGCCTCAGATTTGATTTTATTTGCTTTCACTGCATGATTAATGTACGAATTTATTCAAGTTGATAAAGCAGCGCTCTACTAAGTTTGTGGTTTTCTACAGCCAGATAGTTGAGTATTAACGCTTGCCCTCATTCTACAGATAAGCAGATCGCTAGCAGCAGAGGGCTGATCTCTTGCAGGGCCTTAAACGACACCCAGGGGAGCAGTCCGAAGTTCCATCAGTGAGCTTTGTGCTCAAAACTTGTTGCTTGCAATCGTACTGATGACGCGAGCGTGGTAGGAAAGGCCAGTGCCCCCACGTATCTCGTCCCCCCCGCCCCGAGTTCCCACGTCTGGCTGGCAGTTCTGGCTGCTCTTTTACCACTGGGGGCCAGGAGTCCTGCCTTTGTGCTTTCAGCTCTCCCAGCTTACAGGGTGGAAAAGCCTTAGAGGCTCAGGACTGGGGTTGCATCGCCTTCAGTATCTGACCCCTTGCCCCTCTCCCCTACGCCAGGAGCTTCTGCTCCATGCCTCTGAACCCACAAATTCTTCCTGCTGCAACAGCGTGTCTGGTAGTTCAGAGACGACAGGGGCCTCACTGAGGCTCCAGGGCTGATGCTCTAGTGGCTGGAACAGGGCTGTCGCTTTGCTTGTCTGGGACTTGGGTGATTCAGAACCACTTGTTCTTTACTGTCTGGTTTGTCAACTTTTAGTCCAGACATAGCATTCCATGTTTAGGCTCTTGTGAACCATCCAGGCCTTTAAAATGATCTTTCCTCTGGTTTTGCCTCTCAGTCCATCCTTCCAACAGCAGCTGGTGGAATTCCGCAAGCTGACCTCGGCAGCCCTCTGGGCACATCGAGCATTTGCTTTTGTCTCTGCGTGATTTCTGATCGTTGCAACGTCTTAAGAGTGTGCATTCCAGAGTAGGACTTCCTAAAGCCCTCTGTAAGCACGAAAAAGCCAAGCCCTTCTGTAATGTGATTAGAAATTAAAAACTAAACCTCATGCCTAGGAGCAACGTAGCTGGGAGGAAAAGCACTGCTTTTCAAATTACGTAAGGGATTGCATTCACAGCTGGCTGAGTAAATGAAGTACGTTTGAAATTCCGGGGCTGTTTGTACAGTGAGATGCTGGGACTCGCTTGTATTTCTCCGCCCTCTGAGGCTGATTCAGGGAACGAGGGAGGGCTCTCGGGCATGGAGGATGTGCCGCCCAGGGCCCACGTTCAGAATGCACGGCAGACAGCAGACAGTGTTCTTTCCTTTCCCTCCCGACGTTTCTCCAATTTTGTCCTGAAGGTTGGTGAAACTGAACAAGGCAACTCTCCACGGTGAGCACATACTTAGATCGAGCTTTCCCACGCTCCTTGCTGTACTAGAGGCAACTCTGGACACTGGGACCACCTCCTCTGGCTCCAGGGCGCTCACAACCCAGGTGTAAGCCTTAAGGAAGAAGCGATCTCCCCCCTCCCCTTAAGCTGCCTAGAACATGATTGAGGTGAGCCAACATTCATGGAAAGAAGAGCCTCGGGAAGTTCATGCTAGAGCATGTGAGCCAGTTCCTAGCGACTGTGAGTGATACGTGCCCTAACACTCCAGTAATTCTGTGTCCTGCTCTTCAGCTGAAGAACCAAAGCACTTAACTAAGCTCATTCCTTTGTGGAACTAATCCCTCGGGGCAAGGGGGCACGCAGGGCAGGCTATGGCTTCAGGAAGTCCCACTCCACCTTTGGCCTCACCTTTGGTTGCACCTGCCTTTGGCTGGCCTGCACTGCTCAAGTTCATTGATGTCAGGGGGTGGGGTACATATACTCCACGAGGCACAGAAGTCCATCCAGTGGGAGGGGGAAGAATATATTACATGTTTTTTTTATATTTCGAGAAGATGAGAGAAGTGAAGCTCCTTTACGTTGAATGCATGGACTGACAAACATGACGTGCTCCGAAGTGCTGCGTGGTGTTGACACGCACTGCCTCCCCCCCCACCCCGCCCCCGCCCCACTGGCCTTTTTAAGTTCTCCCCTGTGCAGCCTGGAAGCGGCATTTCCCAGGCCCCCTTGCCAGTAGTGGGGGTTGCTACTTGCCAGTAGTGGGGGTTCCCCCGCAAGTGAGGAGGTAGAAGGGAAGCATAAGCAGTTGTCCTCTGGTGGCTGCTCGGGACCGGGCTTTGGCATGGCAGAAGGCAGACGTGCACTTGGCCAGCAGCCACTGGATGTCGTCTTGAGATGTCCCCACTTCAGGCACGCAGGAGGCTGAAACCATGGGGGGAGCTTCCCTGCAATCCTCGTGCTCCTGCATCTCTGGAAACTGCCTCCCTTGCCTTGGCCCCCTACCCTCCAGCAGCTGCAGAAGCTTGTAGTTCTGTACCCAACCACTTCCAGTCTGAAGGCGTAGAGTGCTGTGTGTGCCTTCTCAAACCCCGACTGGTCTACCGCCCAGAGAATGCTGCCCTACGGAAGCTGCCCACTGTTGGGAGGGAGGAGATGCCTTTGGCTGTAAGATGCGCCATTTAATGGACCAAACAGGAAAGAAGAATGTCGCCTATTAAATCACACGCCGTGGTCATCTATACAGCCAATTTCATAGATGTTAGGATGTGGGAAAAAGTGGGTGGACTAAGACATAACATGTTAACTCTCAAAAGCTGAACAGATAGTTTTAAAAGGATAAAGCAAAGAAACGGAGAACTAAAGACTGATCACGTGAGCCCAGTGGACAGCAAGAAAAGGGCAGCGCTAGTCTGAGCTTAGTAACAACCACAGCACAAATTAAAACACAGCAATCTAATCAGATCTGTTGGAAATTCACCATTATCAAGACTTTGAAATGTGAAAGCGTAGCCAATAACATAAGTAAAAGGTCTTGTCATGAGCCTCTATTTTGTCTTTAGGCATCAGCTGATGCTAGCCAGAAGCCATCACATTTAGCAGGTCATTTAACAATTTCCTTGTGTCCACCGAAGAAAAGAAAGAGGAAGTTGCCATGATCGTAGATTAACACAGTCTTAAAGGCATGGAATCCAGATGCCACGCGTAGACCTTGTTTAGATCCAGCCTAAGAGAAGCCAACAGTAAAATGGAGTCTATGAGACAGTCCAGGAAAGGCGGGCACCCAGTGGATATTAGATGATAGTAAAGCGTTATTCATTGAGGACAACGTGGCCACACCAGACTGTAATGGTGACCAGAAACGTCTGTGCCCAAGAAGACCAAAAATTGGATCTTTGGTAAATAGCCAGCAGTCTCAACCATACATCGTGATCCTAAGAGCAAAACATAGCATATTCATACCTCCTTGAAATTTGCCAATTTCCCGGACACTCCCCTCCCCCCATTCCACTCACACAACTGGCTCCTCTGACCACCCCCCCCCGCTTTATCTTCTGTGTAGCACTTACACTTGGGGTTGGTCATATTATTGTTCCTAGTCCTTGCCTCCTCCTTTCCCTGTAAGAGGACCTTGCATCCCATCCATCGGCATGGGCTTGCGGTTCCTTCTTACAGGCAAAATCTTTTGCCCATGCCACTGTTGCCCCTGAACCCTGCTTTGGCCGAGATGTAAGTGGCCCTAAGGCAAATCAAGCCCCAGCAGAAGCGTTCCGGTGGCTTCTTGGTCATCTCTCTCTCATTCCCCTCTGCTACGAGCACAGCGCATGCCACCCAGGAGTGGCTCCTTCAGACTGGCTTCTGAAGCAAAAAGGCATGTGGGGCTGGGCCAGGCCATCCCGTCGCCTCCTACGGAGAATGTCCCTAAGAAGTCAACGTGTGCAACTTCCTGGGTTTGGGGGACTTGAAACCACAGCTCAAAAATAGGGTGAAAGGTAGCTGAGGCCCTTGCTGACATCATGTTTATTTGTACACTGGATGTCTTCCCCACTAGAGCAAACTCTGCTTAAGGACAGTGAGTCTCACTAGCTTGTTTCTTGCGCCAGCAGTGTCCAGATGGGCACCTGACCCAAAGTAGGGCCCAACTATTTGTGGACTGGCTCCTCCTCCCGGGAATCAAATTTAGCTTGAGTTTTTCTTGGTACCGAATTCATCCTGAGCCTTTCCACAAGTATGAGAGGTAGTGCCACAAACTGCCATTTGGCTTTTAGATCATTTTCCAGTTGGTTTTACATACATAGTGCCAAGCGCTGGAACCATAGGGAGAAAGAGTGAGGTACTGGAGAACAGTGTGGCTCCGACGAGAGTGAAACCCTGAAATTCCTAAACAGTCATCTAGTTTAACATGACATTGCACTAGCAGCCCCTGAGTCCCTCGTTCTTGCATTCCCACTAAATATCTGTAAGGAAATGAAAATGAGGGAGACGCACACTGCCCCTGAAAACAAAGATGGCCAGGCTGGCGTTTGCTAGAGTTGGGGAAGTATTTCTACTCACCTAAGGTCCGTGAGAAAATTCCTGTGACTTCCATTTTCACGGGTACTTTCTCCCCTGCCCCCGACACGTACAGGTGTCTGACTTCTGGGTGTGTATTACCACCCATGGTGGCTTCGGATTTTACCTAGTATGAGCCTTCGTGGCTCTGCCATGCTCTGCCCCTTGCTTTTTCATGCACGATTTACATCACTTCCCAAACAGCCAGCACACCGTCAGCGGGAAGGAGGCAGAGGGAGGTGCCGCCCTTTTGGGAGGTGGGCAAAAGACCCCACAGGCAGAGCGTTGCAGGTGGAAGCCGAAGCAGGACAAGCCCTGATGGGAGCATGCACTGGCAATGGTGTTTCTAACGTGTATTTTAAAAAGTGGAGGTGGGAGGAAGCACCCCCAGAAAGGGGCTAACTGACTGGCAGGCTCCTGGGCAGGGCAGAGTGAACGAAAGAGGCGAGATCCCTGACCTGAGGCACCTTACTGCCTATGTGGGAAGAGAGCATGAGAAAGCTCCAAAGACTTGGGACACTTACAAATGGACAACGTGTGGCAAAGCTCAAGTAGGCAGAAGATTCACCAAATGAGCCACCACCCGAGGAAGTGTCGCTGTAGCCCAGACCAGAAGGATAGCAGAGGAGTGCAGGGTGTCAGGCTTTCAAGGCCAGGGACACCGAGCAGGGGTGAGCTTCTGGAAGTACACCCATGTCTCTTCTAGGAGATTTGTGGTTCTTTTGAAGACATCATAGATACATCTGGGGAGCATTTTCTCAAAAACCTTTACCTTTCGTCCTCATGGTAAACCAGTGGTTCCCACATCATTTGCTGAACACCGCTTCCTTTCCCAACTAGTTCCCAAAGTTACATTTCTTGTATATTAAATCCTTAAGGAAAAATGCTAAGAAAACACAGAAACGTGCAGCTTGCCTAGGGATGAAACTAGCACGAATGAAAACAGGATGCATGTTATTCCTCCCCTTTGATCAAATCAGCAAAGATGAAAAACAATATTAATTATTCATGCTGATGAGAAGTAAATTTGGTACAAACATATCCAAAGGGCAGTTTGAAAATATCTGTAAGAAGCCTGACTGGGTCCACAGCAAGGGGATTTTCAAAAGTAAGTAGAGGAGATTTATTCACATGGGGAGGCATGCATTGTATGTTGATGCAAGTAGGTCACAGAAGCGGATGTGTAGCATGACTTCCCTGGCGGATTCTAGTGTGTGTTTCTATACAGATGTGTTTACATATCTAGAGGACGTTTTGGAAGATAGATACAAACATGTATACAGTGGGCGTCTCTGGGTTGGTAGGATTCTGGGTCTGTTTCATTTCATTTTATTTATCTTTACTTTCTGATCTGGCTGCAGTGTATTGCTTTTATAATGATTGCTTAATTACAAAAACACAGGCCATAGCATGTTCAAATCACTGTGAAAGATCAAAGGAAATAACACATTGCCATGTAGGGGAGGCAGAAACAGCAAAACCATAAGAAAAAAGCATAACCTATGTCAGAAGCCCACCTTAATTTAATGATATGTATAAACAGATTAGACACCCATATTTAAAAAATTCAAGGATGGATTCTAAAAGCAATGATATGCTTTTACCCACCTTATCTTTTGCTTTCAACATTAAAAATAAAGGGATAGAGAGAAAGGGATCTGCAGATGAACCAAAACTAGGGCATGGTGATAATATCGACCCCCGCACCATAGAATTACAGACAGAAAGCAGTCGATGCATCAGGAGTCCCTACATGGTGAGAGGTTTGAGTACAGGGAAGACAGATCATGGACTGGCATATATGGCCAATGACACAAAATCAAAAAGTAAAAGGCAACATCCAATAGACCATACAGATAATTTCCTAGAAATGCAATAGAAAAAAATGACTTCACTATATCTTTCAGCCTTTGACATAAGTAAGCAAAATTAAAGGGCAGATATTGATATAATGAAAAAGGTGTTAGTGATAGACATCAGATTGGAAAAGAGAATTCAGTGTTTTCAGGAATCTATGGAGCTTGCACAAAATCAAGTCCATACTAAGGCACGAAGTACTCTCTGAATTACAGAAGAAAAGTTAGCCAAGGCTACAGGCTGGGACACAAAATTAGAGGTTAAGGGGATGGTTCTGAGACACTAACAATGAAAACAATAATCGTCCCTACCTTTCTAGCTACAGCTTCTTTCCTGAACATTCTCCTTGAGTACTAGGCCTATCTAGTCGTCTCCTCTCACCCACGGACTTTGGTTCCCCGAGGTCCGCCAGGCTCTGGAAGCAGATGATTCTTCTCCTGACACATCATCAGGACAAGAGCAGCCTGACGCTACATCACAACGCCTACGTCCCTCACCTCACTTCATCCCATCGCGCAGGCATGTCATCAGCTCACATCATCACAGGAAGGACAAGGGTGAGTACGGTACCATAAGACATTCTGAGCGACAGAGAGAGAGCACACTCACAGAACTGTCATTACAGTACATTGTTGTCATTGTTCTCTTTTATTATTAGTTATTGTTCATCTCTTACTGTGCCTCATTTATAAATTAAACTATCAGAGACATGTATGTGTAGGAAAATCATAGTGTATATAGTGTTGGCTCTTCTCTGCAGTTTCAGGTGCCTGTTGGGTGTCTCGGAACATATCCACCACAGATAAGGAGGACCGCTGTGTGTCCAGTTGTCTCATGGTGCCTCCACCTGCTAGCCCCCAGGCACATCTCCTACGCATCACACCTAAATCTGTTCCCGTCTTCTCTTTGCTAACCTAGCAGTCCCACGCTGCTGACAGCACATCACCTGCCCTCGCACCCAGGCCCCTGACAGAGTGGCCGCACTGTCCCCCTCCTGGCCCACAGCCCCCCCCCCGCAGCCCTGAGGTCACCAGCACCCGCACATCCTACCTCCCATGACTGTTCGGTCCCCTGGGTCCCCTGATCTGTTGTTCCCTGAGCTGGCTGCCACAGGCCATGTCGGAAAAGCTATATTTCTTCCCTGGGAGCACTTCCACGGCTGACACGTTTATCTATTTTGTGTCCCCAGGGTTTAACACGGTATCACCTACACAGAGATATGTAAATGTCGGTTCAATAAACAAAAGAACACAAAACCAAACTTTCTTCTGAAAAACATGCGCACTTCCAGTACCTCTCGCAGTTTAAAATAAACTCATTTTTACTGGTGGTTGTACTTCGCTAATCCATGCACCCCCCCCCGCCCCGCATCATAACACATCTCACAGATGTTTGAATAGAATTGAAAGATGAGATCCTGGGGATTCTCGTGGCAAAGGCAGACAGGGCTTGTAAAACTGAAGAAGTCCTGACCTTGTACGAATGCACTGAATGATTTATCTATGACACAAACCAAGTGCTTTAAAGAAATGGCTTGCTGTTTTGGGTGCACGCACGAGAGCATGAGTGTGTGTGTGTGTGTGTGTGTGTGTGTTTAACTAGGATTTGAAGATCTAACTATGACCTGTAAACACTTAAGTTTCATCCCATGTCCTACAGACAATTTATATCTTTTCTCTCCAAACCAATTGCTGGTTGATGCCTTTTTTTTTGTTTTGTTTTGAGCCAGGCTTATTTTTCTCTACAATTTAGAGGCCACTTTTTTATGCTTTGGAATTGGAATTTAAAAATAAAAACAAAGGGGCGCCTGGGTGGTTCAGTTGGTTAAGCATCTATCTTTGGCTCAGGTCATGATCTCAGGGTCCTTGGAGAGCCCCACATGGGGCTCCCTGCTCACTGGGGAGTCTGCTTCTCCCTTTCCCTCTGCCTGCTGCTCCCCCTGCTTGTGCTCTGTCAAATAAATAAACAATTGTAAAAGGAACCCCAGACCCATCACCCAGCTTCAGTACTTACGAACTTATGGCCAATCTTGTTGCATCCATACACCCCCACTTCCCCCATTTCTGCGTTGTTTAAAGTAAATATAACTTATCATTTAATCTAAGTAGGTCAGTATGTATATCAAAAAGATAAAGAAACTTTTTAAAAAGGAACCATACTGCTGTCACACTCGAATAATTCATTTCTGACACTGTTCTCTAATGACAGGACCCAGGGCTCCTTAGAGAAATGTCTCATTCTAGGACCGGGGCAGGAGATATTCCTGATGGATCTGCAGCGTCTTGTTGTGTCAGAAGGATGTGCTCCAAAAAGCACAAGGATGGGGCATTTCACAGGGACACGGGGCCCAACTGCAAGAGCTCCCAGTGCCTCAGTCTGGAACAACTTGAGCAACAAGCGAAGTGGTTTTGGATCAGAACCCAAAGCATGAAACAAATACGACAGCATCCTGCTGTGACCAAGTGAT
>NC_048238.1:14418420-14492439 GCF_002007445.2 Ailuropoda melanoleuca
TCGGAATCTGGGGATGTACTGTATGGTGATTAACATAATAAAATAAAATAAAATAAAATAAAATAAAAGAAATTATACACGGGGTGGGTGTCACACAGCCGGACCAGCATTCTGGACAGATCATTCTGGCAGCTACTGGGGGTAGGGGGTGAGCTGTCAGAGAGCAGAACCCATCATCCAGTATGCATGATTCCCTTGATGGAATCCCATCCAGGTAGTCTTTTGGGAGGTGAATCCAGCAGTTTCATTTTACCTTTTTCTGGGCTGTTCTCAGAGGAGGTGTCCCTCTAAGGGTGGCCTGAGTTGTTGGGTTCATGATAGCNCCCTCTAAGGGTGGCCTGAGTTGTTGGGTTCATGATAGCCAGCAAACCGTCAAGCCCAACCACCTTTGTCTTTAAAATGGGAGAAGGAATCATGTTCAAGGATGCCCGGGTTCTGGGACCACAGCCAGGAAACAACGTGGGACTGGTGTCACCACCGGGAAAAAGACAAGGGAGGAGAGGTTCTGACTTCTGAAGCTGGTGGCCATCGTTCAAGCTGGTGGCCTATGGGCAGGACAAGGTGTCAGCCTGGAGCAGAGTGGGGGCTTGTAGCCACGGTGCTCCCCAGTGTTGGGCCCCCCTGCTGTCCCCAGTGCTCCCTGGTGGGAGCCTCCCAGGGGTCTGAGGCCCAGACTCAGGCCGGATGGCAGACCGGCTGTGGTCAGACTCACACAGCGATGGGGAGGTGTCAGCTTTTAGTTATGGACTCCTTGTGAGTCTCTTTCCTATTCTCTGCCCCCATGAAGCCCCACTTCCCCTCCATCTCTGTGTCTCTCCCTCTCTCTCCCCATCTCTCTCTCTCACATACACACACAGACACACAGACACAGACACACAGACACACACACTCTTTCTCACTCACACACACACACACACACGCACCCATCTTGGAGTGGCGACCAGTCATACGTCGTGCCTCGGGAGTCCATCCCCCACGTTGCAGTAGTGTTAACGGAGCTGAATAAAACCAGGGGAGCGTACTGCACACCGACAGGGCAGTGCTGCTCTGTGTGTCGTACCCCTTCTGTCTCGTGGGCAGAGTGGGTCATGGTCCCATAGGTCGCATTTATTGTCACTTCACCCCCTCTTCTTGCTGCGCCGTGGGCAGTGCCTGCCCTCTCCTGCTGCCCAGAAACCAAGTTGGTCACGTGAACCCGCTCGGGTGACGTGGGAGTTAAATGCAATGGTCCTGTGACCGGCTCCACACAGTGTACAGAGCAGTGCCCCTCAGCCTGATGCCCGGGAGAATGCCTTGGACCCTGTGAAGCTCAGCACCCTGCCTCCCCGGACCAGTGCCGTGGGAACGTCTGGGGCCCAGGCCCGGGCACCGGCAGTTTTTACAACTCCCCTGGTGGACCCACGTGCGGCCAGGGTGAAGAACGGCATTTAGAAGAGTGACCCTGGCAGCTGCCACATGGGTGGGCCCCTTGCCCACCCTCCCTCGAGCGCAGTGGCTGGAGTCTGGGCCCCGCGCTCTCTTGGAGACCTCACCTTCTGTCCTTCCCCGTTGCCTTCCAAGGGCCCCACCGCCCTGCACCTGCTGGATTTCTCTCGTCCCCAAAGGCGGGGGGTTGTCAATTAGGCTCCGTGTGCTCTGGGCTGGTGGAGTCCGTCCAGCTTGTAGTTCAGCCTCTCCCCCCGGCTCTACTGAAACGACGTTTCCATCCATTATCAAAGGGTGAGGAGGTGCCTTCCTGAAAACGTGGGGTCCTGGGGATTTTCAATCTGGATCCCTCCCTGGGATGTCCTAAGATGCTCACAGACTAGCTGCTTCCAGATGATCAGTCATTTGCAAGTGCCTGTGTTGGGACCACGGTGTGTGCGAGCGCTGTGTGGTTGTCGCGGTGGCTGCCAGCAGGCGGCGCTGTCCTCCCAGTGCAGACAGGGTGGGTACATGGTGCTTTCTCCCCAGAAGGCCTGGGAGAAGCAGTGGCTGTGCTGACTTTTTGAAAATCCGTTAATTACAAAGACTCCTATTTCCGTGGTGGAGAGGTCAGCAGTTCTTACACAGGATGAGTAAGGGATTCCTTTTCTGCACTAACCTCACAAATCCTTTTCTGTAGTTATTTCAAATACAATTGCCCTCAATTTGTCTAGTAGCTGTATTCCTGAGAGGCTGCCCACGTGCTGGCTCTTGTTTAAAGGGCACCCAAGAAAGCTCTCTCACTGAAAAAAGAAACTGCTGTTATCTCTTGCAAAGCGAATTTATATCTTTTTAAAAAAAGATTTTATTTATATATTTGACAGAGACAGGAGGCACAAGCAGAGGGAGTCACAGGCAGAGGGAGACGGAGAATCACTGAGTGGAGAACCCGAGGCCAGAAGCGATCCCAGGACGCTGGGATCATGACCTGAGCTGAAGGCAGGCCGTTAACTGACTGAGCCACCCAGGCGCCCCTGGAATTTATATTTGTAATTCAAATAAAGGTTTATCTGCTCTAAGACATGAGATATTTATTAAGAAGGGTTTGATAAATGGGAGAACAGCTCTATATGTTTACCTCACAGGAAGGCCCCATGGTCCTGCCCACCAGATTGCAGGCTTCTGCGGCTGCACAGCCCTACAAGGGCCCCTACAGAGCTGCCCCTGGGGCATGGCCTTCAATGGCCCTGGGGGGCTGAGTGGTGGCCTCTGGACAGTGGTGGGGGGGCAGCTATCTCCCACAGGAGAGGAAGGGAACGGTGGCTTGTGTGTGCCTCGCGCTGGCAGGCCCGGGCATATGCCTTATGCCATCGATCCCCATGACAAGGCAGCTGAATCATGGTTCCACAGTTGAGGAAACCCAAGGGAGAGTGAAGTTTAAGAATATACATCGCTCTGATTCCATGGCCAGTCATGCCTTTGAGGTTTTCTTTCTCCCCACCCAGGTCTCTTTATCTCCTTTTCTAACTAGTCCCTTTTCCTGTTGATGGCCAAGTGATCAACCCTCCCTCAGGCCAGGACGGAAAATGAAGTGACATGTAAGTTGCTTCAGCCATTAGTCAGTAGTCTGGAGGAGGGCATGAAAGTGCTTGGCTAGAATCCTACCTTTGTGGAACAAAGTGGAACCCTGAAATATGCCAGCTACAATGAAAAGCTTTATAAAATCAGGAATTTCTGTGACCTTTGTTGGCCTTGGTCTCTATGACTACCCAGAAACGAAGTGTAATACAAACTAAATTATTGAGCCCTCTGTCCTTGGTGCAGATATTTTACTACTCCCAGTTTACAGATGAGGAAATGGGAGCAGAGAGATGAAGTGACTTGCCTGAAGTCACACAGCTAGAAAGGAGAAGTGGCGACTGAATCCAGACTCTGTAGCTCTGAAGTCAGCACTCCTAACTTCTACCCAGAGTCCCTAGCCACCCCATAGCTTAACTTAGATTGAGGGCTCCCTAAATGCCATGCAGTGTGCTAGATGTGAGAGCTACGATGACCTTGACCTTGGCCCTAGAGCAATTTATGGTGTAGCGGGATGGACAGAGACATACTTTCAAATGAATGAGGTAGACAAAATGATAGACGTAAGCACGTTGCCATGGGAGGGCCCAAGGCAGTTCTCAGCTTATGCTGGAGTAGTCACAGAAACCCTTCTGGAGGAGATGTTATTTTGAGCCAAATCTTGAAGCATTAGCCAGAGTAAGAAGGTGGGAAGGGGGTATCAGGGCACTGAAGGGAGGACCCACAGAAGCTCATGCTGGGAACTGCTAACCTTCCGTATTCCTGGAGCTTATACCCAGGGGTGAAGCGGGCAGCTGCAGTCACAGAGGTGGTCCGGAGTCTGATCTCAGAAGGGCCAGAGACGGGACGCCTCTTCAGGGTGTAAGGGTAGATCCGACACCAGAAGCTTTTGTGCAGCAGCAGAACATGGTAAGACTTGACTTTTACCCAAACTATTCTGGTGGAAGAATAGAAAAGAGGTTGGAGGGGGTGGCTACAAATGGAGGCATGGTCCCCACCCAGTTCTGAGCCCATTTTATTTTATTTATTTTTAAGATTTTATTTATTTATTCATTCAACAGAGAGAGAGACAGCCAGCGAGAGAGGGAACACAAGCAGGGGGAGTGGGAGAGGAAGAAGCAGGCTCATAGCAGAGGAGCCTGATGTGGGGCTCGATCCCGTAACGCCGGGATCACGCCCTGAGCCGAAGGCAGACGCTTAACCGCTGTGCCACCCAGGCGCCCCTCTGAGCCCATTTTAAACATCTAGGCAAAGGATGATGTGGACTGGGTCAAGAAGAGTAAGTGTGGAGGAAAGGAATGGTGGATTTGGGGAGCATCAAGGAGGCAAAGTAAGCAAGATGGGATGCGGGAGGTGAAGGAGAGGGCAGAGTCATGGGGAACAGCCTCACATTTCCCGCCTGGCACTGGGGGAGGGGCCGCAGTAGAGCGTGCAGCGCGGTTGGATGTGGGGCAGGGGTGAGGAAGGAAGACGCTGCCTGAAGTTTTAGGGATGATGAGTCTGAAGTACCTATAGGACCACCCTGTGAAGACGGCAGGGAGGATGTCGGGCGTTTGAGTCCGAAGGGCTGGAGACTGAGAAGAATCAACACAATGAAGATGTTGGCAACAGTGAGGGCAGCAGATGAGGTCACCGTGCGAGGGCACATGGGTAAGAACCGTGGACATGGGCAGTCTGTGGGGGAGAGAAAGGTAAAGTGGTGGGACATCAGCATCGTTGTCCGGGGAGGGCAAAAGATGACACCGTCAGGAGACGGAAGAATGCGGCGAGAGGCGTGCCAGGAAAGCTCAGAAGGGAGAGGGGTAAAAGCACCCCGAGAGGTCAGCAACGCAGGGCCTGAGAGGTGCCATGGCTCCCTAGTAATTATTGTCACTTGTAACATGAAACAGAAGCAGCACTTCTAGATGCTACAAAAAAGAAAAAAGAAAGGGAGGGAGGCAGGGAGGGAGGGGCAGGCTTCAGCAAAACACTGATCAGAATTTCATTACTTTCGAAATTTGTAATGGCTCAAATGGATTCTGCTGGATTTTAAACTTCACAGTGGCAACAAGGGGTCTGAAGAGTAAATAAACAGGACAGGCAGGCCCCAAGTGAAGTGTCTAAAAGACACAAATCACTTGTGACCGAGATCCAGAACAGGCCCAAAGCAGAAGGGCCTGACGGTGGCTGAGTCCAGGGCAGGGCCCAGTCCAGCCAAGAGGTGATAAATAAGAAAGTAAAGAAGGCACTCTGAGTTTTACTTCGATAAGCAGCTGTTGAAGCTTTCCCAGCTACTCTGCGCCGTGGGCCACAGACGGAGCACCGTGGACCTCTCGCAGGGAACCTCCAACCTAAGGGCCAGAACCTCGCTTGCTCAATCGAATGGGAGGGAGAGGCCTGCCCCAGAGTCTCATTCCCCTGCAGTGGTCTCTGGCAAGTGTGCGGAGGAAAGGAGCTGCAGAAGATCTTCCCAGACAGGGCACTTCCTTCACTGGGCAGTGCGCAAGCCCTTGCCAGGGGAGTGGGGACCACTTACTTCATGCTGTGGGCCAGGTTATGGGTGAGAGCCAGGTGGCCAGTGATGGCCGTCCAGGCATGCCCTGCTGTCATGGAAGAAAAGAAGGGACATGATTGGAAGAGATTTTAAAAAAATGAAAAAGAAGAGAGTCACCAGTATGGAGTGGGTACCGGGGACAGGAGAGCCAACGCCAGCCTTCAACCCTGGATGCCCTGCAAGGCATCACTCATTCCAGCTCAGGCCAGTCACCCATAGCCAGAAGAGTGACAGAGTCAAGGAGCGGTTTCCCCTGCCAGGTGTTTGATGCATTTTGAAAAGATTCCCATTGAAAACAGATGCAGTAAAAAGGTCTCAGAGCTTAAAGAATGAGCCCTCCATTCCAGTGGCTCTCCCACTGCCTGCCTAGTCTCATTTCCCAGCCACACAAAGAAAGCACACTGCTCTCATCCAACCTCAAGGACCTTAGGAGCACCCATTCACTTACAGATAGTTGATAAGCACTTTACCGATAATGTTATCCTTGTATTAACAAGATTCCGTCAAGGACTTCTGCCAGTTAAGACCCTGTTAGCTGGTTTCCATTAGTCTGGTACTTGAAATCATAAAGCCGCATTCAAAAAAACATCACTTGTTAACAGCAAACTTTTCACTCTGTATGCTGGCCTTGCCTCAAAGAAGACTGAATTCCTAAAGGCATTTGCATCGTCTCCATTGCCATTGTGGCCACCTCAGAGACCGATACCTGCTGACAGCCTGTGATCAGGGGGTGAGTCTTTGCTTTGTGAGGACAATGCTTGGGTCCTTGACTGTTTCTCTGGCGCTGGTACCCAGCCCCACACCTGGAGGAGGGAATGATTGTCAGGAACCTGGTCTCCTAATTCTGAGCTCACGGGTCATTGGACCACATGTGCCCTGAATGTCCCCTCTACTCATGGAGAAGATGTAAGATGAGATAGAAGGCACACTGCCCTGACACTCTGAGTCCTGGTGGAGAAGGTTCTGTAGTGGTGTGTGTGGGGGGGCAACAGCTGCAGTGCTAGGGCCCCTACAGTGCCACCACCACGGAGCAGCTTTCCCTCAACCGTGCATGCAGGCCTTGCAGGGCCAGGGGGCAGGCAGGTGGGAGTCCAGACCACAGCGGCTGCTGTTGTATGATTTTTTTTATACACTGGTCTTCTTTGTGTGATTTTGTTTGGATTAAGAGGCTGTGGCCAAATATAGTTTGGAAAAGAGAGGACCAAGCCAAAGTCCTTGGAAGGCCTATTCAGGGCAAACCACTTGGAAGAAGGGATCCCAGATTCAAAGAAATGAGACATGGGTTGATGAGGCTCCAAAGAAAGTTCTGACTGTAAAGAGAAACCTGGGAGAGTCAGATAGGTCGGGTCCAAAGGGAAGTGAGGATGTATAAACTGGAAATAATGAATCAAAGATGTTAGGGCCCAGTGGGAAGTGGAGATATGTTACCAGAGATATATAACTGACCAAAGATGGGAAGGAACTATAGAGTTCTAGGAGGTTTTGCTGGAACCCACAGTTGGTTCCCAATTTTTTTCTGGGGTTCTTTTGTTATTTAAAAAAAAGATAACAGCATAAAGCTCAATAAATGATATATAATTCATATACCATACAATTCACCCATTTAAAGTATACAATTCCATTTTTTTTAGGATAGTCACAGGGTTGGACAATCATCACCACAGTCGATTTGAGAACATTTCCATCACCTACCCGGAGTTCCTGGCTTTACAAAGCAGATGGAGAAACTGGGAGAAGAGCAACCAAGTTGATAAAAGGACTACAGAGTAGGAGCTCAGAGAGTGCAAGAGAAGATGGGACTCTTGAGTCCAAGGGAAAGAGGCTGTGGAAAGATCTGGTGTTTAAATAGGGAACTGTTAGGAGGAGGAGTTTCAGCCTTTGTTTCCATTAAGGACAAACAAAACACTAGGCTCAAGAGCATCAAGAAGGACTGAGGTAAAACACAAGGAAGAAAAACCACACCCAACTTCCTGGCAACGTTTGTAAACTCCTGGGTTTTGCTGCCTTTGCAAATAAGACTGATGAACGCCATGGGGAGGGGGAGGTTTGAGCAACGGGTCCTTCCAGCTTCACGGTATTGGTAAAATGAGGCACGCCTTCAGAACTGGCTGAGTGCCTGCCCTTTCTGTGAGGCGGAGTAGTTTTGCTGAACCCTGTTTTCCAGGGAGAAGTTTCTAGAGGGCCCTGTTACATGCTGGATGAGTGACGGGCCTTTGGATGGATGAATGGCGTTTCCAAATGATAGTTTCCTGGTCAGATCAGGCATGTGGTGGTAAGCCAGAAAGTATGAGTAGGGTACCAGAGACCACAGCTACAGATGTCTCTTCCTGTCTCTTGATGAAATTCATTCTTCAAAGAGTTTTTGAGCTCCCACTGGGGACCAGGTAGAGTAAGACACACCCTGGGATAAAGCAGTGGCTCTCATCCAGTGGTGACTGTGGTCCCCAGAGAACTCTTGGCAATGCCCACAGACATTTTTGTTGTCCCAGCTGGGGTGGTGGAGGGCAGGCGGGAGGGGGCCTACTGACATCTCATGGAAGAGACCAGAGATGCTGCTAAACATCCTACAAGGCCAGGACAGCGCCTACAACAGAGAATCTTCCAGTCTGAGATGTGGACAGTGCCGAAGTGCAGAAACCTTGAGGTAAAGAAATAATATTCAGTCCCTGCTTTCAAAGAATTTAGTCTGCTCATTGTGGTATTTCTTAATACGGCTTGAAATGGGACCCAGTGAAAATTTCTGCATTGAAAAAAACTCTTCAAGTTCCTTATTTGAAGTGATTATAAATAAAACCGAATTCTCAGTACCATTCGGGACTGAGAACATGGGGCTAGTGATGTAAAGGGGTTCGTTACATTCTTACTAATTCACTGGGTTATCAAACTTTAGACTTAAAAAATTATTTAAGGCAGAGGGAAGACAGTTTCCAGGTGACTTGCCATCGGTATCAGCAGAGTGAGCCTATGGTTTTGAGTGTCTATCTAGAACGTAGTTGGACGGAAGATAACCTGCAAGTTGGGTTAATACAGTAAACCTCAACAGTTCATCTCCTTTAACCTGAACTCCTTCGTGATTTCGGCAGGGCGTAGCTACACTCTCACTTTGCTTAGAAACCCCTGGTCTGATAACAGTTGCAGATGGGTTATTTGCAACATTTTGGAACTAGTTCTTTCCAGCACTCATATATGCTACTTACTATAAAATCAACCAGTATGTTAATTAAAATAAATACCAATTTATTAAAATGGCACCCGAAGGACCTCAAATACACCCTATTTTGTTTCGCTGATGTGGGAGGTCAGTTATTGACCTGGTGGTAGCGAGCTGTTCTGGAAAATTGCCTTTCTTATTTAATGAGGAGTAAAGTCGGCCAGAATGACCTCTAACGCTTTTTTCCCTGCTGTTAAAGTTTTCAGCTTAGCAGCTTTTGAGTGTGGGTTTTAGAAGCTTGGCATCGCCACCCTTCAGCTTGAAAATCTCCCCTTTACAATTGTACCAAGTGCTCTGGGCATTCCAGTTAATTGGAATGGTTTCGAAAATAATTGAAAAAAAAATCTGTAATTCAGACTCTTCACAAATTCATACTGGTTTTTGCCCCCAGAGGATCCAAATTCCTGTGGTTTCATTGGGCTTCAAACCCAATATTTAAGAATCATTGCAAAGTACATATTTTTAAGTTGTTGATACTTAACAACTGAAAGCAGAAAACTCTTCCGAGCCTCAATTCCCTCACTTATAAAATGGAATCTAAATCCTTTCCTGCTCTATTAATTACGGTATTTATGAAGATAATCACTGTATTGACATACTCTCTCAGTAATTGGCTACCTTTGTCTCCCTCCATTCCTTCCTTCCTTCCTCCTCCCTCCTTCCTTCTTTCCTTCCTTCCTCCCTCCCTCCTTCCTTCTTTCCTTCCTTTCTTCCTCCCTCCCTCCCCTCCCTCCTCCCTCCTTTTGTTTGGAGTTTTCACCCTTGCAGACAAAAGTTTTCATGCTTAAAGTATGAGAGTTTTGCATTTGAATCTAAACAAATCTTCGACCTCACTTTAGAATTTTCTACTCACTGTCAAAGACTTCCTTGGTTAGGATAGTGACTGTATTGTCTTTAAGTCTCTCATTTTCCGTCTAGTTTTTATTTTGCCGGGAGGATAACTACCCCCAAATATGGATCTTTGTGACTCATTCCAATTTTTTATCATTTCTGAACTGAAGCCAGCTGAAGCCATCTTGACAAGTCTGAGCAAATAACAACATTCCTGGGGACTAATCCTATTTCCTAAAAGACTCTGAAAACCTATTCTTTCGGCTAGTTGGCCCAAACATTTTTTTTTTTTGAGAAGAAATGGGAAATTAAGTCACAAGATAGAGTCTGATACAAATCCTGCTCAAACCTGAAAGCAGGTTAGCTGGAGACAGTTGTGAGGGGTGGGAGAATAAGTGACCACAGCTCTCTGAATCAAGCAGAAAAATGATAAGGCCTGAGTTTGCCAGTGGCCCCCTCTGTGACCCCTGTGGGGGTCACATGCCTCAGGCTAGGAACAGTGGTTTCGGGCTGATAATCTTACGTCAGGTTTGTGTGAAAGGCTGTAAACTTCTGAGTGGGGAGGGAGCATGGAACTGAACCACCAGGGAACCCTAGGCTCACCCTGGCCACAGCAACAAGCCCTTTGTTCTCCTCATTCCCTGGCCTGAGGGCAGCCAAGCGGATTCCAGTTTCCAGCAAAGGCTGGGAAGGGGGGCAGGCGGAGGGTGTCACTGCCCCAGTAGCAAGAGCCTGAGCCTGGTCACTAAACAGCACTCTGTGTAGACCTCACAGACCTCAGGACCCTCACAGACCGTGGGGGGCAAGCTTCCCCACGCCACAGCGGCCTCTCCCCAAAGGCCCCCAGCCATGCACGAATGACAGGCCCTGGGGCTGGGCGCAGCAAGGGCGGGTGGGAGGACTGTTCCAAGGATCTGTCCCAGGGCAAGGGGATAGCCCATGCTGACTCCACACCCTAGTGGGCTGTGGAGCCAACAATTCTCACCCAACCAGCACCGACAGCTGAAGAGAAAGGGGGCACTTCCAGACACATCAAAGAGAAATTTGTGGCTAGAGGTTTATAAAGTAATTCCAGGCCGCAAATGCCTTCCTTCCCACCTATATGTCACTCAGCTTCAAGCACCTGCTACTTCTATAGGCCAGACTGAGAGTTCTGCGAACATGGGGAGAAGAGACATCAGCAAGTCCCTGGGCCCCTTTGGGTCATCGTCTCTGGGGCCAGAACACACATGCCATGCTCAGGAAACCCACCATGGGAATAAAAGTGGAAAAAAGAGCGCACTGTGTGGAGGCTGAAGGGACGGGGTATAGCCAGTGCTGTGAACGGGACTAGTCAGCCTGGTGAGCAACAGCTATTTGCCTCTTACCACCACCATGCACTTGGAGAAATAAAGTTTAACAGCACAGGAAAAGAGCAGGAAAAAGAAAATCAGAGAGTGTAGAGTCCAGGACCGGCTGAAACAGTAACCCCATCCACGGAGAGCCTGGTAATAAAAGAACAGTCTCGAAACTGCTTTTCCTCCTGTTCATGTTCGCAGTTAACAGCTGGATACATGCTAATTGCAAGACGTGCAAGAAAGAGCTCTAAGTCTAAAAGCAGGCACGCCGTAATCAGTCTCTCGCCAGCACAGTTTCAGACCCAAGTGTGATGTGCCGCCGAGCAGGTCTATTTCCAACGTGCACTCACGGTTCCTGCTTTGAGTGGGAGGCTCTGTGCTGTCACAGAAGAGCAGCATGCCGTTCCCTTCTTCCAGGTGCCTCGCTTCCGCCCAACGAGACACGGCTCAGCCAGGGGTGTTCAGCCTCGGCTCCACTGACACTTGGGCTGGATCACCCGCCCTGGTGGGGGGTCCCATGCCTGTGGGATGTTTAGCAGCGTCCCGGGTCTCTACCCACCAGATGCCAGTAGGTAGCATCCCACCCCCGCTGGCTGTGACAACCAAAAGTGTCTCCAGGCATTGCTGGATGTTCCTGGGGGAGGCACCATCACCCCCAGTTGAGAACCACTGGGCTAACTAAAGAGGGGCGACTTTCTCTTCCCCTCCCGACCCCACTCCCGAGTATCTCTACCCCTGGCCAGGAACATTTCTGAGCCATCTCCTCATCCACCAGCAAAGGACTTACCTCTTGTTCTGAGTGGTCTTCAGTAATACTTTTGACTTGCAAGACTTTCAGTCATTCAGAACAATGCTCTTACTGCCTTGGAAAAGAAGGTCCTTTCCAGCTAAATTCTGGGAGGGGGTGGGGAGGAAGCAGGCAAATTTTCCTTTTAGACACATTTGTCTGTTTTAGTCTACAGAAGGCTCAGACACAGACTTCTCCACACCCAGGGTCAACGTGAACTGGAAGGGGCCTTGGGTACTTGCAAACTCACCTCCCCAACCCTTCTCCGTGCCACATTTTTACAAATGAAGAAACCAAGGTTTCGGTGGGGGAAGTGACTTGCTCCAGGTCATACATATTTCCTAGTCTTCCTTTTATGGGGGCATAGGCCAATATAATTCTTCTCTGCCCAATATGCCCAAAGAGCTTAGATCGCAAAGCACAGACGTGCTTTACAAGCAACGGTTTTGGCCAAACCACACCAGTTAAGGAATGCAAATTTAAAAAATGATAGAATGCTGCAACCAATTAGTGCAAACAAACATTTATTGTGAAATATTCATCCTACCCTTTATTAGGTATTACATCATCAAAGCACTTTGTGGCAATGAAAATAGCTTTTTTACCCCTCTGATTCACCCAATATTCCATTAAAGCTGCAAAAAATGTGCAATCTGCTTGAAAAATAGGTTGCTCTTATTTACTCATTTGTGAAAAGTCAAAAATTAAAAAAGAAAACGATACTAGCTTACAGGGCCTCTAGAGCCAATTCGTCTTCCCGCTTCCCAACTACTCCCCAAAATAATTAACAAAGATAATTTGTTTTAAACGCCTTTTTATAAAACCAATGTACCTTTCCCCATATTATAACCATAAAAATTTTAAAAAGCCATTATTTACTTTCTTGGAAAAAAGGTGGCCAGCCGTTGTTTTTTGATCGGGAGCATGTGTATTTCCTGGGAGTTCACTTTCTTTAACTTTATGCTCCGGTTTTTGACGGGTTTCCTAAGGGGCTCCGTGCTTCCCATGGGCTCTTCCCCTTGGCTGTTGATGTCGTAGCCCTGAAGCACGGAGTCTTCTCTTTTGAAGGAGAAGTTTTTGGTGGACACGCCTGAGAGGCCTTTGACCTTGCCGCAGAAGATGGCAGGCATGGCATCTTCCACCGAGACGATGACCTTGGCCGCCTGGGACTCGCTCACGATCTCAATGTGATTTTCGGCCTTGACCTCACCGCTGGGTTGGTTGGGCTGGCTGGACAGCTGGGTGGGGTTGCTGCCACCCACATGGCTATCCATCAGAGCCGAGGCCCCGTGGACCGTGGCAGGGGCAAAGGGCACTTCCATGCCACCGGGAAGTTTCTCCATCGTGGAGTGACCTAGGCTGTCCACGGACCCGCTGCTGTCGTACAGTGTCTCAACGCGAGGCTCAGATTTTCGGTGGGCTGCCAGCGACAGGTCTAAGGCCGCATCTTCCTGGCAGATAGGGGGACTGACTTCGCCAGCCTTAAGCCAGGGCACCGACTTCATGGAGAGATCCAGGGCCTCGTTCTCACTCCCCATCTTGATGACCGTGTGGCGGCTAAGCTGGAAGTACTCCCTCGGCTGCAGGATATCGAAGGGCTTCAGTTCCTCCTTCTCCAGAGGGGTCTGGGTGCCTTTAAAGGGGTGCAGGCCGAAGGAAGATGGTGGCTTGGGGAAACTGGAGCTGAGCTTTGATTCAGGACTCTGAGGCACTGGGATGGGGATGGGGATGGGGACCGGCACGGGCAAGGGGACGATCACGGGGTAGGGCACCAAGAGGGTGGCTGGAGGAACCAGGGGGGACAGGGGGGAGTTAAAGGGCTGGGGGGGCACAGGGGCGTATCCGGGAGGAGGCTGGCAGGGTGGGGGGCCGAGAGCACCCTGTGAGGGGAACAGATTCTGGAGCACGGCTTCGAACGGCAACGTGGGCTCCTGCGGCTGGCTGGGGATCCGTAGGTCCAGGAGCTGGGGTTGGGCCTCAGGGTCCTCGGCTCCCTGGAACAGGTTGCTGTGGATGGCACTGGAGGAGCATGGGGCCTCCTGCGGCAGGACCAGAGGGGAGTTGAGGTGCTGGAAGACGTGCTGCTCCAGCACCACGGGCAGCTGCACAGGGCCCTGTGTGGTCATGACATACGTGGCATTGCCATTAGGGTTGAGCTCGGGCGCAGAGCTTCCCTCCACCTGCATGTGAATGGGCATCACCACCGGGCTCTCCCCGAGGCACAGGGGCTGCAGCACGGTGGCCGCCACCTTCAGAGCCATACCGCTCTGAGACTCGGCAGGGGGGTTCAGGATGGATGGGGCCGGCACGGTCACCAGGGCCTTCTTTACCAGGTCAGTGGAGTTGATGTTCCAGGCCTCGGTGGTGATGAGCTGGGCCATGCCATTCTCCAGTCTGTTATTGGCCAAGGCAGGAGAGGAGTCGGTCATGTCCATGGAGAGGTTCTGGGACCGCAGATCGTCCATCACTCGGCTCTGATGCCACTGGGCCTGCAACACAGAATGTGCGACGTGAATCTTCCGTCAGAGACTACTTATAATTGCCTTAAGTGCTCTCTCCACATCTTTTAAAAGTTTCCATATCTCAGTGAACCAGGGAGCACACCCATCTCTCTATGCATACATACATGTTATAGATATTTCCTAATATATACAAACACACCCAAATGATCAGCTGTGCACAGAGAGGCCCAATTTAACAGACGATTAAGCTATAAACACAGATGATGTAATGACTAAACAGCCAAGAGAGGTTAAACAGAGTATTTTTAAGCCTAATACTCAGCTTATATGTTTAGCTTTCACCAAACACAAAGTTCCATTCCACATTACCGGACTGGACGGTTAGGATATGTGGAGATTTGACTCGTTCAAATTCAAATGGGCAGCAAAGACTTACTTTACTTCGAGAACAAAATAAAATCCTGTCAAATTAGAACATTCTTTTTTTAAAAAATTAACATATAACGTACTACTGGTTTCAAAGGTAAAGGTCTGTGATTCATCAGTCTTATGTAATACCCAGTCCTCCTTACATCACAAGCCCTCCTTAATGTAGAACGTTCTAAGAAAATGGAAGAGGGCCATTCCAATTATAGAAAAGCATTTTAAAAACTCTTTGTAGCAATAATTCTTCCCAAATTGGCTTGATGAAAAGAGCAGCGGTGCAATTTCCACAAGGATCATCACAGTTGTCTCACGGGCTCCCTCTGACAAATGCCATCCCTTTTCCTCCCCATCACAGGAAAACCCACTCCAAAGAGCTGGGCAGACATGGCATAATTGCATGAACGCTCACTGGGCCCAGGGTGGCTTTCCCTAATCAGCTCCTCTGTGTGACCCATGACCTCTCCTAACTTCTAGCTGTCAAGAAGGGATGTTGCTGATTCTAGGGCTGGGGAAATGGAAGACTTGCTGGAAACAAACATCCTCCAAGGTGAGCTACTCTTTCCTGATATACTCGGGACCTCTACCCGCCTCCTGAGAGGCCAAAGGAACCCAGTGCGGGTGCTTCCTGGAGGAAGCAGGGCTGCCACTGCGAGATAGCTCTCCATGGAAACGCGTCCATATTTAGCCTCGTTGCCATGGAGAAGGCAGGCACCATGTCTAACTCTGGGATCTGTGCGGCCCTGGAGTCTGGTTGGGCTCAATAATAATTCAATAATCCTCAGGCTCACCAGGCAGGCATTGGGCAACTCAGATTCTTGACCTCACCTGTTGGAGCTGTCTAGACTTTAGTCCCGGGGGTCACCTCACGTCCTCCTTTCCTCACCCCCAAATTACCAGCACATCCTCCACAACAAGGAGGAGAGGCAGCCCAGCAGGCCATGGGAGTGGAAACAAACACACAAGGCCTCACTATGGGAAGGCAGCTTTAACAAATGAACAAAGGTGTGATATTTCCAGACAATCAAAATGTGTCAAATGCATAGAACAAGGAGTTTCTCTGAAGCAGGAAGAGGGGAGGGCAAGGGGAAGGATGCTATGCAAACAAGGCGATGCCCTTGGCAGGGTTGCACTGTGGTGCCTCTGAGGGAGGGCTCCAGAGCCTGACTCCCTAGAGCCAGGGTGTCCTCCGGAAACCAGGAGGTGACCCAGCGTGTTGGCCAATAATTCCTTTAGGGCAGAGTAGGGAGGCAGCCCGCCCCAGGGAAGCTGAGAGGGCTTAACCCAACTGAAGGGCCTGGTTTTTCCTGAGAGGAATGCTCCCTGATTTAGCCCCCAAAATATCATACCTCCAACACAGCATTAGTTCTCTCATTCCCGAATGCACACATGCATGCCTTCATTCACTCATTCAATTAATCGATCTGCTGAATGCCTACTGCACACCAGCACTTCCCTGGGGGGCTGGAGCGGCTGTCATGAGCCAGTCAGACAAGGTTCTTGCTTTAGTGGAGATTACAGGCCAGTGGGGCACATGTCTTTGAACGGGGGAGAGATTTGCTAGCATGAGAAGGCATCAAAGTTATGCCAGGGGAGGCAACAACATCAGCAGGACGAAATTTGTTGGCCACTCAACTTGCAGCCCTGTAAAGGCCCCGAGAACCTGAGGTGTCCTTCAGAAGGGTCTGCCCTGTCCCTCACAGGAACCAGAACTCCCAGGGAGAGGTGAGAAAGGGCTACAGGGAAGCTGGGATGGGACTGATGAGGACACGGACGGCAACAGTAAGAGAAGACACCCATGGCCCCCCATCTGAGGTGGCTTCTGATGGCCTTCGAGGAAACTCACCAGGAGAGGTCAAGACATGTTCTGTGCCATATTTGGGCTTCCTGTGAGTTTAGGATTACCCAGCAGTAAGACTGCTTTCTTGTAAGGGGCTGCACCTATCTGCCCTTGCCAACGAGACAGCCTCCCTCCATCTCTGCCCTTCACGCCCCCCTGTCCCCTCTCAAACAGAGAAGGCTGACTTCTCAATGCTTCTTCCCCCAGCTCCTGGCACACACCTTCAGCTCAGCTCCCAGCTTTCACCTCTTCCTGTGAAAGCTCACTCTTCCCCCTGGCTGGCCCTGGTTCTAGGCCTCCTACTCCCCCAGAACTTTGTTATTCAGAGTGTGAGGAGGGGACCTTGCCAGGACAGAGGGCCACTGCTCCTTCCACAGATGGCCAGAGCCAAAACTCACTGGGCACTTGCTACGTGCCAGGCCTCTGCCAAGAATGCTGAGAACTTTCCATGCATTACTTCACTTAATCCTTGGAACAACCCTATGAGAAGGGTCCTATGATTATGCCCATTTTACCGATGAGAAAACTGATTTCCTAGGAATGTTAGATGACTAGGATAAGGGACACTGAGGAGTTCAGGGTTAATCCCAGGCTTCTCCTCCAAGTGGGAGCTGTGAGGGCCACACTCTTTCATGCATTTGGCTTCCTGGCAAGAACAACCCTCTACAACCTTTGCTGTAACACTGAGCGCATGCACCTGCACAGCCGTATAACAGAGAGCACACGAATATAAGATTTCCTCACAGTGGGGGCCAGGTCCTTTCCAGAAAATCATTGAACTATTTGTTTATTCTCTTTTGTCCACCAGGGCTCTCCTCTGTCCCTCTCACCAGGGAAGGAGCTGAAGGGTCACCGGAGTTTCTATCTGTGGGGAATACAGCCCAAAGCCCTGTTACTGGAGGGCAAGAAGGTCGGCATCCTCTACGCCTCGGCCTTCCCCAGACAGATGTCATGTGGGCGGGAGGGCATCTCAGCCCCTATGAGTTACAGGGAGGCCCTTAGATCTCCTGCTGCGGACTCGAGTCTCTGGCAGCAGGGCCGGGACAAAGAGGAAAGGAAGCACGGGCCTAATCTCACTTCCACGTCCTCCCACATGACAGCTTTGGTCCCGCCTGACTACTCAGCCAAAGTAGCCCCCGTGAGCAGCCCCAGTCCCTTCCCTCAAGCACCACTGGCCTGCTGAGAGGAGGCTTGTATTTGGCTACACCGGCAAGGGGGCTGGTAGCCCTGCCTCTGTCATGCACCCTCCTGCCTCCCAGGAAGTTTCTTCTCTTTCTCTCTGTCTCCTTCCCCTATTGTTCATCCCACCACTGGGTGTCCAACTCTGAGTCAGGTGCTGGGAGCCCCAGGTGCCCCTAGTGCGGGCACAGAGGGTGGCACTGCTGCACGAGCCAGTGCGGGAGGCCCTAGAGATACTCTGCGAAGAACAGCCAGCTCATGAGATGAGGGGTCAGAGGGCAAGCTGACAGGAGAGAAGGCGTCCTCCCTGCTGAAGAGCATGGGTAGGCAGGTGTGCTAGGGACCATTTCAAATCAAGAGGAATCACGGGAGTCACCAACTAAGGCTCAGGTGGAGGGGCACGACTTCCTCAGAGATGACAGGGAACATTTAGTTCAGGTTTTTCAAAACATCTTTTGCAAATGGGTTTAAATGAGGTCTCTGTCTTGCCTATGCCCATCACGATCGGGGATGGGGGGGGGCCCGTCAATGCAGTGTGGCCAGATGGGAAATGGGTAGTTTGGATCTATGGGTCACTCTCAATCTCTTGGCCCTTGATCAGCTGCTGAGGCTGGAGGGCTGGGGTCCACTTGAGTACAGGCCACATGCCCCCCAGATGGAGACTCTGGGGAAAAGTCTCAGGGCCCAGGGCAAACGAGGAGGTGAGGAGAGGCTATCTGGGGCAGCAGTCAGGCTCAGAGAGACCTGTGGGGTCACAGAATTGTTATCTGAACCCCTTATCTAGTTATCTCCAAGATCTAAGGGTACCAGAGAGGCAGGTTCTCCCTCAGATCTGTGTCTCAGCCTGGAACCCTCTTGGCCTCTACTCTCACCCAGCCAACTCCGACGCATCCATCAGATTTTGGGGTCTTATCCTCTGAGATCTCACCCCCACCTCACTGAGGTCCTACAACACCCCAACTTGCCCTTGCCTGGTCCTGAGCCCCCCTCATAGTCAGTCATTCATTTCTTCAGGAGCGAGGGACTGCCTCAACTTTCTCTCTGTATCTGGTGAATAGTAGGTGCTCAGGAAACACTTTCTGAGTGAAGGGGCACGTGAATGAGCATTTAGGCCGTTCTGAATCTGGTTTTTCCCGCCCCGCCTCTAGTTGCAGGCTCACCATTTATCCAATCATGGCATGTCAAGGCTAGCAGGGGCGCTCGAGCTCACATCTCCATCCTCTTCCTGACTCTTTTCACAGATGAGGAAGCTGTGACTCAGAAAGTCTGACCGAAATTTGCCCAAGACCAGTTATTACAAAAGTCAGCATGCTCTGACTGTGATAAAAGCAGAGGGTCAGGCCCAGTGGCACCATGGAGGGTAACGCGACAGCCAGCCAGCCGCCTTCACCAGCCAGCGGCATGAGAATGAGTCCACCCTGGGTTCCTGTGTTTCTCTGGCACACCCAGGGAAAGAAAAGCAAAGTGAAGCTGTCAGTGTGCTGTTTTCCTTCTAATGAGCTACATTCCGGAGGAAGCTGACCAGGGGCCTAACTCCGGGGCAGTCAGTTAGGGAACCGCTCCACATCTGCGCCCCACCAGGTGCGGCCGCAAGCCATGCCTGCCTCTCAAGCCTCCTGCTTCCAGACTGTTGCACAAAGCACTCGTGCCACCCTACGGGCTTCCTTACGGATTGACATTTATATAATGAGGATTTGTTTATGGCTTAATTTAAAAAGAAAAAACACTTGAACACTCGGATAATTTAGACTAGTCTCCAAGTCCTAGAGTCCATCTAATTTCCTCATTATGGGCACTTATCACTAAGTCAGTCTCTCTCTCTCTTTCTCTCTCTCTCTCTCACACACACACACACACACTCCCAGACAGCCCAATCCCCTCACCCTTAATGCCCTCTGCCAGGTCCCAAATGATGCCGTGGGGCCCCCTGAAGAGCCCGCACCAACTCAAACTGAAGGAACTTCAAAACATGACTGTGAACTCCACGTTGACCCAAGACAGAGTCCTCCAGACCAATTCGGGTACAGTCTGGTTTCTGAGCAGGGAATTTGGATCTCAGTGGTCCAGATCATCTTCGAGAGAGGGGCTGAATTTTATTTTGTGAATTTACAACATTTTCGCCACAGACAGCTACCAAGATGATCACAAAGCTCTGGTCTGCCGAGCCCAGTGCCCCTGAGCAAAGTCTTCACAGCTGGGTACCTGGGTACGAGGAGCAGAGGTTATTCAACATAGTGAAGCAACTCAAGCCAGGGAGCACTGTCTGTCTGAGGTCACTGGAAGGCAAACCCAACCTCAGGGGAAGTGATCTTAGTGACCTGGGCTGGCTGGGCAGCCTCCGCCCCCAGGCCCTGGCCCTGCTCCTGAGTATGCCCCCTGTAGTCCCAACAGCAGGCAGATGTGACCTGCTCTCCTCTTCCACTGAAATTAGCCTCATCTTGATTTTTCTATCAAGATAAATTTCTTCCTCTAAAACATTCATTTAAAAAACACATCTTGATAATTCTCTTAAGATATGTATTTTTCAACTGTAAAATATTGACAGCTTTGATTTTTATGGAGCCTGTAGGCAGCTATCAATAATTTCAGGTCAAACTTGGACCATCTATGTCCTCGTTGCTCAAAGTGGGGTCCCTGAAGCAGCTGTAACAGCATCTCCTGGGAGCCTGCTGAAAAATGCAGGCTCTTAGGCCTCACCTCAGACCTTCTGAATCAGAACCTGCACCTCGACAGGCTCCTTCCAGTAGGTTTGAGGGCACGCATGTTAAAGTCTGGCAAGTTCTCGCTTAGCGCTGGTTCTCAAATATGGCTGCACGTTAGAATCGCTTGGGAGCTTTTAAAAACTACTGATGTCTGCACCCCCCCCAAGTCTCTGATTTAATTAGTCTGGGGCACAGCTGGGACATTGGGGTTTTAAAAAATTCCCTAGGTGATTCTAACATACAGTCAGGTTGGGAACTCTGAATCCAGAGGCCAGAAGACAAGGCAGCTGTCGACCAACCTTCCTAGTGACGGATCTGGCTTCGTGCTTCACAGAAAAAACTAAAGCCATCAACCCAAGCTCCCTCAACTTCTCCCCAGCTCTCACAGTGTCTCCCCAAGTTCCCCTGCCCCTGGGAAAAGGTGATATGTCTCTCCCTCTTGCAAGGCTGACTTGGCAGAGACCTCTGCTAAGGATCCTGCCCCGCCAAGCACTCTCTATTCTGAGTCTGTCTTCTGCTTTCAATCCAGTACTTCAAGTACACCCTCAGTGACTGACTGAGCTCTGTATAAAAATCACCCACCACTCACTAGGAATTACATGAGCAATGCATAATTTTCACCCTTTAATACAACATGGATATGGTTTCACCATTCAGGATCTGATATGCACTAAATATCTAAGAAGTAATTCCAGCTGGGTAAAAAATGGTTTTGCTCTCCCCATAGGGTGTAATAATTGTTAGTTACTTGCCCCAGTGATTCAATTTTCTGAGCTTTAAATACCAGCACAGAGCCGATCTACTGGTACTGTGAACATAATTACCACGTGAACGTGTTCCCAAATTAGTGAAAATACAGAGAATACACAAACTAGTTGCCCGCCTCAGAGCTGACTGCCTTTTATATCCAGAGACCCACACAGCCCTCCAAAAGAAATATGACCACCCAGGTGAGCTTTGGAAATGAATTCCCCAACAGGTCACTTCATTTATGAAAACTGGTGGCCTTACGGTTTCGGACTGAGTCTCCCCTTCAGTTAGATGGGCAGTGGCTGTGGGCAGTTCTGCAGAGCATAGACTGCCAATCTCAGCTCTGATGTGATGCTGGTGAAACATGGCGGAGGTGGGTGAGTCAGGAGGAGCAAGCAGGGCCCTGAGCATCATTGACACCAGGGCATTCCGAGGTCTTCCTGGGAGCAAGGTAAGGTCCCCATAAAACTCATTTATGTTCATTTTGCCATCTCACCCTTTTTATTCCCATTTTTCTATTTTATAGCATATGTAATAGATCAATACAGGAAGACATCATTCTGTGTGTGTGTATGTGTGTGTGTGTGCTGGGGAAGTGTGCCATTTTTTTCTGATAGGAGTGCAAGAATGAAAATGCTGCAACTCAGCAGGAGAGATGATGACGTTCTCAAGGCCCAGCAAAACTTCCAGGTCCCCCTTGCCTGAACAAGGCTTGGGGTCACTGGCCCAGTTCACCTCTCCATTTTGAACCGAGCAGGAAGCTGAGACTCAGAGGTTGTAGAGGGCACCGCCTCCCAAATCCGTGCTCCTCCAGAAGCACAGCCCTTCACCCACGGCTTCAGTTGCAAAGGCCATTTGAGTCGAAGGGGTCCCTTGCTACCTCTTTGACGTAACCAGCATTGAACCAAAGTCTGTGGGATAGTGTGATTCAACCATCAAAATGTCTATATATAGTCTGATATAGTTTGATGGGTAAGGAGCTAGATTAAAAAAGATGAAATAAACTCTTGAGTCCATGATACCTAATAGACAAGTGATTGAAACAGAAGAGATGAGTTCAAGACACAGACACACAGGGGCGCCTGGGTGGCTCAGTCGGTTAAGTGTCTGCCTTTGGTTCAGGTCATAATCGTGGGGTCCTGGGATCGAGCCCCGCATCGGGATCCCTGCTCAGCGGGGAGTCTGCTTCTCCCCTCCCTCTGCAGCTCCCCCTGGTTGTGCTTTCTCTCTCTCTGTCAAATAAATAAATAAAATCTTTAAAAAAAGACACACACACACACACACACACACACACACACACGAGGTTTTCATGACTGTGGGAAAGTCACTTTATGTCCCTGGGACTCAGTTTCCTCTTTTATGACATGGGGTACTGCCCTGCTCTCATAATGGGAAGGAAGTTAACTCAGGCCTCCCTCGAGTGAGTGGTGCCTGATGGGAAGGAGTCAAACTTGGCCTTCTAGGAACTGCTGCAGGGCCATGAAAGATGGGGAAGTGTGAAGGAGAATTGGAAAGAAGGGAAGTGCACAAAGTGGTAGGGGTAGGTCTTTCTGGGGCCACTCCCAGGACCACTGAGAAGACTCACTCCCATCCTCCCAAGTGCAAAGGCCCCAGGGGGGATGAGGGGCACAGCCTGGGGGAGGGACCATGAATGGTGAAGAGAGAAGTTCTAGTTCATCTTTTTTTTTTTTTTAAAGATTTATGTATTTGAGAGAGACAGAGAGAGAGAAAGCACATGCGAGCAGGAGGAGGGGCAGAGGGAGAGGGAGAGAAGCAGTCTCGCTGTTGAAGGGCTCGATCTCTTGACTCCAAGACGCTTAATTGACTGAGGCACACAGGCACCCCTCCAGTTCGTCTTTAAACCAGGCCAGGGAAGAAGTGAAGGCTAAAAGGAAGGGAGAAGGTACGAAGCTTTTTTCAGCTTCAGTCAGAGTATGCTTTGTTTCTCTGGGGAGTCAACTGCCCAGAGTCAGGCAGTGTCTGTGGGTTGAAGACATCACAGCACTGGCAAAGAACCTACGCCATGCCAAACATGCCTACTCTGTGGTCTCTGCAGGGTCTCAGGTTATGGCTGGGCCTCGCCAGGTAAACAGTCAGTTGAAATGAGAAATATTAAAGCTAGACAAATCTGAAGATTATAGGGAAAACTTCACAACTAGAGCCAAGAGCACACAGGCCTGGTTTTCTGTCGATGACCTTTGCTGGGTTCCACTAGAGCACAGAAGGGATCTGGGAGACTGGGTGGAGGCGGGCACCATGGGGTTGCCCGGCCTCCTTTCTTGCCCAAGTGCAGTGTCAGATGTCTTTGCATTTACGATCTCATTTCATACTCTCCATTACCTCCGGCCTGCCCACAAGGGCCGACGGCGGCCCTCGGGCCACACAGGACTGGGTGAGGGCTAGAATAGGCACAAGGTGCCCCTCCATTCATGTATTTATTCTTTCAAGAACTATCTGAACACCTCCTGTGTGCCAGGCATGTGTTTCCTATCCCTCTACCCCGGTACTGTTTTCCCCACAGGCCTGTTGCCTTCTGCTGTGGCTCAGTTCCCAGAGGATTAACCACTTGGTGTTCTCGTGGGTTATCTGCTTCTACCGGGGCTCCTTCAAGGCCCACGTTTCCTGCAGAGGTAAAGGAGTAGGTCTCTATGGGAAGAACACCAGTCCCGAGACAGCAGTGGGAAGAGATGTTAAGGCAAAGACCTCTCTAAAGTAGAGAAGAAATGCTTATTTTCCAGAAACTACAAGGCAAGAAGCACTCTCCTCAAGTCTTGGTGAACCTCGGAATCATGGGGAGAAAAATCCAGAAGAACTGCTGTTGCTCACCTGGACAGTGGGCTGGGAGAGTCAGTAAGTGTGTGCGCCTGCATTTGGTCAAGGTTACCCAGCCTTCGGCTGGACACAGAGAACCCCAAACACCCTCAGGCACTGGTGCCCGAGTGGCCACGTTGTGCAGGAGTGCAGGTCTCATTTAAGGTCTCGGGCCAGCGTCTGTCATCTTAAAAAGCTATGGTGTTTGGAGATTTTTTTATTTTATTTTATTTTTTTGCAATAAAGAAACCTCTTCACTACAGAACAAAGAGGGGGAAAAACCTGCCTCTGGAAGAGAAAATACTTCTAATTAGATTGAGATACAAAGGTTAAATTTTTGTTCTGGGAAAAGGACTGTTTATAATCCCGTGTCATTAGCAGGACATTTTCCAGAGACTAGAGTGCCAGAAATAGACCCTTTGAGGGGTCACTGGAAAGAAGGGGTGTAGATTTGTGAAGTCAAAGGACTGGAGTTCAGATTTTCCCTTCTCCTAAAGCATGTGAGCCCCTCACCAACTACCAGCATAGAAACAGTACCAGCCTCACCCCTGGGCACTGGGCCCTGCATGAGAGTGGTCAGAAGTACAAGCTTTGAACTCAGACAGGCCTAGGTTCAAATTTTAGCTCTGTGTAGCTTTGCTAGCTGTGTGGCCTTGGCAAGTGAGTTCGAAGCCTCGATCTCCCTCTCTGCAAAATGGGGATTACAGACCTGTGGTGGTCGCAACAATGGAAGGAAACAGCCCATGTAAAGTACTTGGCACCATGCTGGGCACATGGACAATCCTCCACAAAACATGGCTATCGTCACCGCCACCACCATCATCATCGTCAGGATCACTGCCTCCGTCGTCGTCATCATTCTCATAGTCAAAGCAGTCATCATCACCATCATCGTCACCTTGCTACCGGTGTCACTGTCATCATCTTCAGATCCACTGCTCGTATTTCCTCTGAGCATCTTAGATAGCATTACAAATGCTCCCAGGGGTTTTGCACATTAAGCTCCCAAGTTAGAACCTTGTTTGTTCAAAGATTTATTTTTAAATCAGCTGCAAGGGACTGGGAAGGCATTTGACATAGAATTAATGTTACACCTGACAGTGAGGTCTCCACAAAAATTCACTTAGCCCCCACCATAGCTAAAGTACCGAACAGGTGCGGTGAAAATAGGAAGCAACGCTATGGCGCAACTGGAAGTGAAAGACAATGGGAAAACAATGAAATAGAAAAATCTAGTTCTCATTCAGGCTGATAGGCTGGGGGAGGAAGAGGCGGTGGCCAGAGCCTTCTGTATCTTGAATATGGACTCAGGAGCGTTTACTGCTGATTGGCTACGAGGCATAATTTCACTTTAGGCCCTACAGGCTCCATTCTCCTTGGCACAAGGGCCCAAGCGGCTCTCCTCTCTAGCTTATCAACTGCATTGGGGTCATTTCCTCACTCGCCAGAGGAACAAAAACAAAGTAGGGATGGAACGGCAGAGGAAGAGGGTAAGGACAAGAGGGAGAGAGAAAGTAAAGGGGTTTTCTGAGATACTCGGGCAAGAGTTAAAGGAAAGAAGGGGGGAGACTATTTAAAAGTAGGTGTAGGACCGAATGAGAGAACAGTTGCTCAGCTGGAGGAGAGAAGACCCCGAGAGACTGTGTAAAGCTGGGAGAAAAGCACCCATCTGGTCACCAAGGGACGCTGCGAGCCACAACAGCTCGATCGCTGTGCAGCATGGTGGAGGGAGAGGTGGGACTGGAGCTTCTCAGTAGGATGAGGACTTGGGGAAGGTAAGAAATTGTTCACTGGCACTAAAGGTACAGAAGAAAGGTGATCCCAATTTGGGGAACTCTTCTCCCATGCTTTTAAAACCACCAAGCACATTCACCTGTGACTTGGCTGGGCTGTCAGTTCTAGAAAAAAACGAACATTTATCTTCTTTTGATGCCTGATCTCCATTCTTGCCTACCCTCTCACCCCTCCTTGGGTGGTCAGAATAGGGTTTCCCCCATGAAAATTGGATTTTCCAGAAAGAAGCTGATAAAGTCATTTTCACTGAGGTCCAGGACTGCTAGGTCCAAGGATTACGTTTCCTTTATTGGTATAATAAACACAATTCAATCAGTGGACAAAGTTATGGACAAAGAAATAAAACTCTAATCTAGGGGTTTCAGATACCAGTCATGGGGAAGGATCTTCCCATCTCGAGATCTCTCCATGGAGACAAGAACTGACAACTACGAACAAGGTTGCTGGCTCCACTAGAAGGCATCTGAGGTTCAGAAAAGGGGGTGGGATGTGCCCTCAACCTCTAAGCACTCAAGACTAAGAAAGGAAGTGAATGGGAGTCAAGTATTCATTCCTTTATAGACTCAACCAGCAAACACTTACCGTTCCCTCACAGAACCTCCTGAGTACATGCCTGCTGGACACACAGACTTGAGCAGCGTCCGAAGTTGTCCTCACTTCATGGCACAGAGCCCTGCTGCTGAACGGCCTACCTCTTCAAAGTCTGCTTTCTGTCTTCCTAGGTTTCCACGCAGAAGTCAGGGGCTCTCAAAGGGCTCCGTCCCTACGTATAGCATGTTACCGCAGTGCCGCAGCCACGGTGGAAACTTCCTAACTGCCACCAGTGCTGATGGATACGGTGGGCGGAGAGCTGCTGCCTTTTGATGGACCCAACCGGCTAGTTGTCTGAGTTTGCATTGCTCCATGAACAGACTGTTTTGCCTGGAAGTAGTTTATTTGGGAAAAGATCCCAGAAAATACCAGTAGAGGAACGAAGTAGTGAGGCATAGAAGAGAAGGAAGCCAATTTATCAGCTAAGTTACCACTGTGGGCAACTAGGACTCAATTCCACTGGGGGATGCTGGGAGGCAGTGGAAACCACAGGCCTCAGAGTTGGGGTGTTTATTTACCAACCCCCATCCGTAACAGGTCAAGGGCTGCTCCCTTGATGATGTGTTAATTCCCTGGCCCTTCGAACTAGCCCGGCAGGTGGCCTAGTGTGCTCCTGGGCTGGGGGGGATGTCCTTAAGAAAGTCACAGCTATTGCATGGTGCACTGGGTGTTATACGCAACTAATGAAGCATCAAACGTTACATCGGAATCTGGGGATGTACTGTATGGTGATTAACATAATATAATAAAATAAAATAAAATAATAAAAAAAAAAAGAAAGTCACAGCTATTTGCAGTAAGCAGCCTTCAGGGTACAGAGGCCAATTTGAGGGGACATGGGGGTGGGGGACAAACCATGCCTGCTACACCAGCCATGCCCCAGAAAGTGCTTCTTTTCTTATTTTATTTTATTTAAAAAAATTTTTTTTATTATATTATGTTAATCACCATACAGTACCTCCCCGGTTTCCGATGTAAAGTTCGATGATTCATTAGTTGCGTATAACACCCAGTGCACCATGCAATACGTGCCCTCCTTACTACCCATCACCGGTCTATCCCATTCCCCCACTCCCCTCCCCTCTGAAGCCCTCAGTTTGTTTCTCATAGTCCATAGTCTCTCATGTTTCATTCCCCCTTCTGATTACCCCCCCCTTTCTTTATCCCTTTCTTCCCCTACAGATCTTCCTAGTTCTTATGTTCCATAGATGAGAGAAATCATATGATAATTGTCTTTCTCTGCTTGACTTATTTCACTTAGCATTATCTCCCCGGAAAGTGCTTCTTATGTGAAGACCCAAATGTCACCAATTCAGGCCACCATGGCCAGGTGTTTTCCCAATGGGTGACGCTTTCTATGACCCTGTGACCCTGTGAAGAAGACCCTGTGTTATGTGACAATCTCCAAGCCACAGAAGAACCAGCTCCCGAGAAGTGCGCTTCGAGGTCTCATAAAGAGCCTAGCACAAGAGAAGGCCACAGACAGCTCTCGTTCCAGAAGCAAAATGGCCCAGAGATAGTTAGCTTGGTTAATGTGTTCCTTTGCTAGAATATAACTGGGGCCCTCGGGAAAGTTGTTTTAATCATATTTGTGCTGGCTGGAATGCTAGATGTTCCTGCAATGAGTCATAGAGGGAGTTTCTCTTCTGGTGATCTTATGTTCCAACTCAGGGACCAAAAAACAATAAATAAACAAACGCCACTTCACTTCATCAGCTGCATCCCGCCTAAAAATAAAAATAATAGCAGCCTTGACCTGAGAAGTGCACAGACAATGCAGGAAGGGAGGGTGGGGAATGCTCATCTTTTAAACAGGGAGCCTTCTTTCAGGAATTCTGTTTGATCAGAAGCATCCCTCTGCCTGGAGGTGAGCTCTTTCAAGAGCAGAATAACCCACTGCAGAATCTTAGGGTTGGTGAGCCTCTTGAAGTCCTAGAAATTTACTCTATTTCTCTGAAAGCAAGTCTTGTCATTGCAGCTAATAGAGCATAAACAAAGCAAGGCTGGGATGGGGGGAGGCCAAAGCTGCTGTATAACATCTGTCTAGTTGACAATGAAGATTATAGGTGTTATTTCCTATTTTCTTTCAGGGAAGACTTCTTTTGGAATGCATGTGTTCACACACACACACACCCCGCACAGCAGGTGAGCAGGAATGAGGCCACCTGTTTTCCCTGTAACTCTCCAACCAGAATTCACGTGCAATCTACTTTGTCCTCACGTATTGCACCTCCGAGTTCCAGTCATCAAACCTGAATCACTGGAGGTGCCACACGGGTCAGATCTCAACACAGGAGACAGTGGAATGGAGTGGGGAGTTCCAGAAGTGGGGGAGGAAGGTGCAGGAGGAAATGGGTGTGTGGCCTGGCCAGGGCTGAGCCCAGGGCTGGTGAGGGCTTCAGGGAGAGACAGGGTGCTGTGAACTAGAGAGGGTGTCTGGCTCTTCCACAGGGGATGAAAGGCTGCCTTATGCCCCAAAGGACTGCCAACAGTTTTGATGTCCTCACAGATTCTGACCAACAAAATGCCATGATTCAGTAGGGAGACCATGACGTTGGGAGGAAAAGAGAAGAAGATTAGTTTGCAGGGCTTTGCTAGTTCCTTCTCTTCTCTGCCTCTGTCTGCCTCTCTGACTTTCTCTCTCTCTCCCAGTACGCACAGGCTCACAACATGACACTAATAAACTATTCACTAAGCATTTACTTATGTGCCAGGCACCCTGCTAGGTATTTTACACTCACTTTCTCATCTCAGTGTCTCAGAAACCCCAGCAGATCAGTACCACCCTGGTGTGAATTGGTTTGTTGATTTTTCTTTTTTCCTTCAGGAACTGAGCTGTGAATCCCCAGGGAATGACTATTTTGATGGGAAGGAGGGCCAGAACTTTGCAGAACATGAACAACATTTAGTACAGAGAAGACAGGTCTGGGGGAGGTCGGGAAAACAGAGCGTGAAGGTTCCTGGCATCATGTGTAGGGGTAGACCGGGCTGGGGAAGGGCAGGAAGGGAGACAGAAGGGGAAAGTGTCTTCTCATCCCTGGCCAGAGCCTAGAATTCCTTGGTCTGCTCCTGCACTTGGGACAGGCCCAGCCCTGAGCTCCTCCCTCCACCAACACTATTGCAGCCGGCCACTGCTGGCCCCTGAAGGACACAGGAGCTCCCATTTCTTTCCCATTTCTCTTCCTTCCTACACCTCTGGATAAGCATGCATCCCAGGCACGGATTCATTCCCATCCTTCCCAGGAGTATACTTCATCCCTGGCTGACTGGCCAGCTGTTCACCATACCTATTTCCTGTTCTGCCTAGACTACATTTCCCAGCCTCCCTTGCAGTTGGGGGGGGGCATGTGCCTGAGTTCTACCCAACAGAATGTGGGTGGAGGTGATGTGCGCCACTTCCAGGGCTGGCTCCTACAAACCTTCCATACATGATGCTCCAATCTCTTCCTTCTTACCTGAGCTTGATGCACAGGGACGTCTTGCAAGCTACTTGTTGGAGATAGTGGAGCCACAAGATAGAAGTGCCTGCATGCCTAAATCACAGTTTGGCGGAGGGCCACCTGCCATCAGGAACATCCGTTTTGGGATTTTTGTAAGTGAGACATAAACTTATATTGTGTTTGAGCCATGACACACTTCCAATTTATTTGAAACATCACCTAGCATTACTTTAATTGACACCATCAATGCTTCCTGGGACCCACTCTGCACGGTGAATACTAAGGACAGACTGACTTGCAGCCTTAGAATACCTCGAACCCTACTAGCTGAAAACCAGAGCTGCAGAAGCAGTCCAAGTGCTCAGAGCCCAATTCTGAGCTTCTCTGTGCTAACTTTTCTGCGCTAAAACACGGACACCTTTGGCTGTTCTTTCTGACTTGAATTAATTTATTAACATGGACAATTTTTTGCTTGGGTCCTGCATAAATATCCACAGAAAGAGTCCATTTCATAGGCACTCACAGAGCTGGCAGGGTTGAGAGAGAGCAGGAGGGGGAGGCTGCCTTCGCAGAGCAAGAGGAACAGGACTTCCAGCAGCCTTCGTCCCTGGAGCCCCACAGGCAGCCCTCGTCCGTGTGAGTGGGTGTGGGCGTGGCAGCAAGATGAAGCGGGGACCTGGCACGACACAGGCCGAGAGACCTGGGAAGCTGGGGTACTTGGCACCTGGCCAGAGGAAACCGCCAGCATTACAGCACCCCTTCTCTCTTTGTACCCTTAGATGTTTTGTTGGTTTGTGGAGGAGGGAGGCCTGGGATTTCTGCCATTTCCCCAGTCACACCAGATTCTTTATTGGACAGGTTCCTGTGGATTTGCCTTTAGGGGAGCTCATCATCTATGGCTCGAGGGTCTGGGCCAGCTTTCCCTTCATGCCCTTCATAACTGATTTTCGAGGCAAAGACTGCCCATTCAATAGTACCCTCCCCTCTACCAACCACTGAAGTTTCACTGCTAGCAAGCTTTTGCTTTGTGTTCAACATTACTGATCTCTTTCTGGGTTCCTCTCCAAAATACTGATCTGTCTAAAGACTTTGGGACACTGCCACTTTGGAGTAAACTGATCACAACACTTTCTACACAGAAGAGGCACCAGCACCTACAGTGGGACATTTCCTGTCCACGATTCAGGTGGAAACCCTAACCCTGTCAACCAGCGTTGTCATCAAGCCCACACATCTGGGCGGGGAGGGGTGGTGGCCGTGGGAAGGATGTTTGTCAACTCGAGTTCTAATCAGCAAGACGGTTCCCAGAGTGCTACCGGAGTTCCAGTTATCTCTTCATCTCCAACAGTACTTGAGGCTTGACTACACAGCACAGGGAATATTAGAACTCACAGGTGGTAAAATGGGTAGCTTGCTAATTAGCATGAGGACCGTAAGAAATGGGTAAAATAGTGGCATTTGAGATATACGGATTAGCAAAAACATTTTAGAGGTGCTCCCTGCCTTGCATACATAGGGCTGGAGAAGTCAGGAAAGCGCGTAGCCAGCACCCCCAGGATGGTTCTGATGCTTCCCACCAAGCTGGCCCCATGCCTGCCAATTGGTTTTGGAGGATTTCCAGTTGCCTTGCCAAAATTCTGCTTTGGAAATACTGTTTTATCTGCATCAAGTGGAGCTTTCATACCATGTGTGGTCACAGCAGCAGAAAAGACAAGCAGCTGGGACTCCCTAGAACAGGCTTATGAACTGGTCTGTGCCTGCTGGCTACTTACATGTTAGTTTCTCACTGGCTGTGTGTGCCCACGCAGGCGCAGAGCACAATTTGCCCGGAGGCTGGTCCTAGGGCTGTCACAATGTGGTTCTGAGCTCTCTGTGTAGGAGCCCCTCCCTTCTCCACTCTGGCTCTCTTGCCTGCCTCCTTCTCTTGCCCTGCCTTGCCTCTCTGGGGGCTCTGGCCTTCAGCTTGCCCTGTGACAGCCTGTAGACAATGCCCTCAGGGTTCGAGGCAGTGCTTCAGGGACAGGGATGATGAGCAGAAATCTTCCGTCCCTAAAAATGTAACACTTGGCTTCCCCTCTCACAGGACCTTTTCAGTGTCTGAGCTGGCATTGACTGACATGCTTAAAAATTCTTAAAATTGTCCTTTAAAATAAAAAACTAAGGGATCCTATCATATCCATTAGAACAACTAAAATAAAAAAGACCAACACCAAAAGTTGGAGCAACTGGAGCGCTCATACACTGCTGGCTGAATGGTATAGTCACTTTGGAGAACCGTCTGGGAGTCTCTAGTGAAGTTGAACAACTGTCCACCCTCTGGCTCATCAATTCCACTCTTAGGTATCTTCCCCAAAGAAATGAAAACACCGGGGCACCTGGGTGGCTCAGTCAGTTAAGTGTCTGCCTTCGGCTCGGGTCATGATCTCTGGGTCCTGGGATCAAGCCCCACATCAGGCTCTCTGCTCAGCAGCGAGCCTGCTTCTCCGCTCTGCCTGTCCCTCCCCCCACTCATGCACTCTCTCTCTCTCTCTGTGTCAAATAAATAAATAAAACCTTTAAATAAAAAAAAGAGAAATGACAACATATAGTCACAAGAAGAGTTGTACACAGATGTCTGGCCATAAAAGGCATCAACTGGAAACCCAAATGTCTGTCAACAGATGAACAGATAAACACAGTGTGCAACAGCCACACAGTGGACTTCTACTCAGCAATGAAAAGCAGTGAACTCCTGCCACATACAACAACATCCCTGAGTCTCAGAAACAGTGTGTCTACTGAAAGAAGCCAGACACAAAAGTGTACATGCTATAAGATTTCATTGACACAGTATCCAAAAACAGGCCCAAAAAATGTATGATAGAAATCAGACAGTGGTTGCTATGGGGAGGGGGAGGGAAAAGGACTTTTCTGGGGTGACAGGTATGTTTTATAGCCTCTTCGAGACAGCGATTACACAGGTACACCAAATTCTCAAACCTGATTCATTTGACCACTTAGGAATCATTTGATTTTAATTACCCTTGACTTAAGGAGAAAAAGACTGAAAGTACTATCAAACTACAAAAAGGAAAAAACACCACCCAAAGTGGTGCTGTGTGTGAGCACTGTGACCTCAACCAATTCTGAGCATAGTGGAGGGAGCGGAGACAGAGCAGAGGCTGGCTGATGGGGGCGGGCACTCCCCAGGGCACCTGCCAAGGCCCTTTACCTCAGGTATAAACAAAGGAGGCAGCAACCGTCAGCTCCCAAATAAATGCTCAATGAAATAAAAGAACAGAGGCCCCAAGGAAAACTGGCCCAAGAGTGTGGGATAGCTATCAGGCTTTGGGCCAAAACCACTTTTCAGGAAATGCCAATATTTTTGTGTTTGGGAAAGGGGAGGGAGTTTAAGGCGAGCAAAAGCCAAAACGTGTTGGTCTTTGGGCAACAACTGCTGCCCAACTGAGGGGCCCTGTGGGAGAGGCTTCAAAATGCTGCTACTGAGACTTCCTCTGCGGCTCTCTGGGGTGGGGCACCCAAAAGAATCCCTGTTGGAGCAGAAATTGGAAGTTCCTTAAGGGCAAAGATCTCCTGTTTGGCACAGTGGAGAGGAATCTCCTATTTCCCTAGTAAAAGGCTGCGGCAACATTCCCATTTGCTGTGTTCAGCCCTCAAACAGCCCAGGGAGGCTTCATGGTGTTCTGACAGAGGCACGGGCTCATGAATCAGGCCTGCCCCAGATCCTTGCTCTGCCCCTTCAGAACTGTGTGGCCTTGGAAAAGGGACTCAGCCTCTCTGAGAAGCAGTTCCCTTGCCTGTGAAATGGGGTGGGGCGCCCACTGCTGGTGAAATGCAAGCTGCCTGATAACCCAGTAAACGCTCAACCTAGAATCTCATCTGGGCTGCAGAGGTCTTTCTGGTCATCTCTGCCCATCTCTCAGCTGGAGGAGGAGTCCCCCCCACCAGCTGAGCTAGTGTTCACTGTAAAATTTCTGGATCTCAGGTGCACAGAGTCTGTATAATCATAATCTTCAGTTCATGACACTATTCCATGCATGGCTCGCTTGTTTTTAAAACTTTATTTTGAAAACGGTTTTATTTTTAAGATTATACAATTTAAAACAACAAAATAAATACCCATGAAGACATCGCCCAACTCAACATGTAGGTCTGTTGGACTTTCTATTGTATTCCATCAGTTCCTTCATCTACGTACCCGTGCACCAGCATCCTCGTGTCTTACACCTTCTGATGCTGCTAAGCGCTACAAAGAAAGTAAATGAGGGGAAACGAGGTGGGGAAGACACTACTTCAGGGAGGGCAATCGGGGAAAACCTCTCAGAGGTGGAGTCGCTTGAGTAAAAGCCCTGAAAGACAGGAGGCACGATGGTATAGCGCATTCCAGCGTTCCAGGACCTGTGAGCGTGTGCGCGAGTGTGCGTGCCCGTGCTTGCGTTAAGAGGGAGGGAGGGAGTTTGAGTGTAGGAAAGAAAAGCAAGGAACTAGATCACACACAGCCTTCTCATTTTCATTTTACGAAGACCATCTAGTGCAACACATTTTACAGATGAGGAAACAGAGGTTCACAAAAGGTGTCTTGCCTCAGGCTGCACATCTAGTCGGGGGCAAGATTACAGTTAGAATTCTGTCTTTTCTGTTCAAGGCTGTGTGCATCTTCCGTAACGATGTGTTGGCCCTCTGGGCCTTCAAATGGTTTGAATTCCACAAAATGCCTCTGAGTGGCTTTCAGGTAATGAGGTGACAAATAGTATATTGAAATGGTGTTCTTCCAAGCAGAAGTTCTTTGCCACAAAAAAGATTATTTGAAGACTAATAAGGATTCTGACATTCTTTTATGGCCTGGGACCATGTCGAAATCCATGTGAATATTTCCAAGTTCTTTTCTTATCATAGGTGATATTTACTCTCAAGAGAAAAATCAAGGATATGCTAGTGATGTTCTTTGAAATTTAAGTTGGGTGCTATGATCATATAAGCAGAAGAAAGAATTTTTCTTAATAGCCTACAAATAACTGAGAAATATACAAGTAGTTAATTAATAATTCTACACATATTTTAATGCCATTCCTTTGGTTTGGTAAATGACAAGAATTTTTATTCCTAATAATGTAGATGGAAATATTAAGGCCAGGGTTTAAAGGCTCACATACCCCCTTTCTTTTGAAACTCTGAGCCCGGTCCAATATAAAACCAGGAGACAGAGCCGTGACTAAAGACATTACAGTAAGTCTGACCTGCATTCCCTACTAAACCTTCAGGGTAAATGGATTTCTCAAATCTGTTTTCCACTTTGACCGGCTAATCCCTTCCTTCCAGGAGGAGATTTGAGCCGCTCCACTCTGCACCTCGTCTATGGCAACAGACCCACGTGCTGTTTCCATCTCGCATCCCCACACCAGGCTCTGTTACAACTGCAGAAATGATGACTCAAGAGCTCACAATTACTGACTTCCGAGAGCCTCTGACTTCCCCCAGGAGAATAAGCAGATGAGAAGTTCTATGTATTTTCAAAGAGATGAATTCAGGCTGTTTCTCTGCCCAGGCTTCTCTCGGTCTGGAGGACAATTCCAAAAGCATGCAGACGGGAGAGTGCTAATGGCAGGGCTCGGCGCAGGTAAGAACCATCTGCTTTCATTTACTCCAGCTGTGTCTCACCAGACCCACACAGTTCTGTCCAGTGGATGCAACCAAAGTGATTCAAACTGTTGGCTGAGAAGCCGGGAGATGACTCCTCGCTAAGCCCTCTGTCCCAAGCCGCTCCTCGCCACTGGGTAAGCGTCGGGATGCCAGGAGACCTCACAGGTGTACCCTCACTCATCCGCCCTACTTCTCATATGAGAAAGAAAATACAGCGCAGAGGCACAGCAAATCCAATCCCTTCTGACTTGTACAGAGGAGCCCTACTTGATGAAATAGGGGGGAGATGCCCCATGGACCGGCTGTGGGGCAGGAGCAAGTTTCTTAACCTCTCTATGCCTCAGTGTCCTCATCTGGGCAATGCAGATGCTCACAGTACTTATGCCGCAGGGTTGTTTGTCAAAGGGAGGAAGAGCTACCACGCAAGACATTTAGAATAGCTCCTGACACACAGTAAGCACTCCATAAGGGTTGGCAATTATTACTGATAAAGACAGGGAAGGGCGCCTGAATGGCTCAGTCGGTTAAGCGGCTGCCTTCGGCTCAGGTCATGATCTCAGGGTCCTGGGATTGAGCCCCATGTCTGGTTCCCTGCTCAGTAGGGAAATCTGCTTCTCCCTCTCCCTCTGCCCCTCCTCCTGCTCCTCCTCTCTGTCTCGCTCAAAAAAAAAAAAAAATTAATCTTAAAAAAAAAAGATAGGGGGCCAAAGGACCCTCACTATGGAAGGCTAAATAAGGTGAGAATTTCATTTTAAACTATAAATAATAAATAAAATGAAAAAGAGGTGGCTTTTCTTCTCAGCATTTTTAAGCTTGGTAGGGTACTGGCCTTCCATGGCCCACAGTGGCCAAAATGTACAGGGGGACCATAACTGCCATCAAATCTGAAGTGACAAGTATAAGGTCAAGAGCAGAGGCAGTGGGGACCCAATGGAGGGTTTTCATTAGGCCAGAACTCCCCAGGATAAAGGGTTGTGGAGGGACAATCAACTCAGGCTGCACAGCTTTGAAAGATCTCGATACCCAGACCACACGTAGAGCAATAAAATTACAATCTTCCACAGCTGGCTTGGGCATTAAGCATTTGCTAGAGCTCCTTAGGTGATTCCAATGTGCACCCAGGGCCGAGAACCCCGCCTCCAGGTCTGGATCCCCTTCCTCCCAACATGAATGAGGGCTTATCCTGGTCAGTCCTCAAGAGGCCCAAACACACAGCCTCAATTCTTTTCCCAGAGACAGAGAAAACCCACAGAGCCCCATCCAGGGCAGGAATTGGTTAGTATTTGTGTAGGAGTCCACAGTGCCTGGGCTACAGTCTTGGCGCTGAGTCAGTAAGGGAGTGAATAGATAAATGGACGGATGGATGAGTACAAACAGCACCATAGCAAATGTCTGCTGGAACGGAAGTAAAATTAGTTTCAAAAAACTTTCTGAAGGGCAACTTAAAAGCATTCATACCCACTGACCCAGAAAATCTACTGCTTGGAATCACCCCAAGACAATGCAGGCCCTGGCTGGATTTTCTCCCAAGTGCCTGCAGTTCTGATTGAAGAGAGATCCATGGGCGAAGCAAGTGAAAGGGCGGACTCTCCAGGGCAACTGTGCCCTTGCGACTCCACTGCCATGGGGACGTGGGAGGAGGGTACCCCCGGACAAGGCCGATATTTTTTTTTTTCTTTCATTAAGGTTCAGGATTTGCACAGACTTTCAGATAAGAACTCATCTTAGACCTCAGAGTTCAGGGGCAGAGACACAAAGGACACTCTTCTAGATAGGAGCAAGATTACAGGAAGGTCCTGCCAGCCAACACCTGAGCTATTAAAAAGCCACAGTAAGGCAGTGCCCACTGCCTGATGTCAGATTTTGAGCAGAGCAGCCCTCTTTTGGCCCCCACCTCCCCAGAATGAGTTAACTGCAAAATGTGCCCCCAAGTGGTTAGTGACCAGACCCAATCCTGCCAGCTGGTAAGAACAAAGGTGCTAGCATTTCGGAGCCTTGTCCAATACACCAAACATGGGTATTTAACATGGGGGACTTAAAAGCCTTCCCTTTCTGAGAATGGGATGGATTCGCCTTTGAGTCCATCTTGAAGCCACAATACATTAGGGTAAATCCATTTGTCAAGAACCCAGGCCTGCCTCTCAGGACAGGGTCTCTGCCATGCAGGTGATGGGGGACCTTCTCCACTGCGCACGTAACAGCATAAAAATGAAGGGACTCCGAGCTAGGGGCTGGAATTAAGAGAAACGAATTTTGTCAATATGCCTTTAAAAACTAGTCGAACTACCTCATCTGAAATTATTAAATGTGTTTGTATGTGTGTGGACTTCTTGGTACTTAAGAGAAAATAGAATCATCTTTACATTTTAAAACATTCCCTGGGTAAGACCACTTATAAGAAGCTTAGTCCAGAAAAAATATTATTCTTGTGTTACAAAATCAAAGCAGCATAGGAAAAAAAAATCAAAGGGAATGATCAGTCAGGAAAAATGTCAGGGCTCCAAAATGCCACGGGAAACCGCATAAAAAGCACGGTAATATTTAAGCTTGAGCTAAACATACTTTTTTCTACAGTCACTTTTCACCAAGTGTAAGTTTCTATATGTTTTGTCAAATGCCTCTTTAAGGATTTATTCTGAGCGATCTTCTGCCATTCTGGGGCTTAAAAGTTAAGGCAAGGTTACGGAGACACGTGGACTTTGGAAGTGCAAGGCCACACAGAGGACAGCCATCAGAACAGGGCACAGAGGAGGCTGAGGTCATCCCCTCTGAGCCCTGCATGGCTCACAGGCTGTGTGTGGTGGGGCTGGCACCGGCCCCCAACTGGAAAATCGCCAAAGCGATTGATGGTGGGCACACAGGGGTGGAAGACATCATCACCACCACCACCAGCTTCATGACCACTGCAGTGAGCCTTTTACGGAAGACAGAATAAAACCAAGAAACTCCCTGAAGACTGACAAAGCAGTGATAAGAAATATGATCAGATTATTGATCCCTTCAAATGAAAATGCCTACTCCTTGGGAAGATTGTATGTTCTAATATCAAAAGACGGAGCACAGCTGCTGCCCACTCCTCCACTGTCGCTGCTGTCGCAGGGGTCACGCCGACCCCTACATGGCCAGATCCACACAGAGAGTCTCTCAGCCCTCATCTTACTCATCCCAGCGGCATTCCACACAGCTGACCGCTTCTTCCTTCTTTTCAAACATAACGTATATTGCTTTACTCAGCTGCATAAAACTCACCAATGGCTTCTCATCATACTTTATAGTAAAAGCCAAGCCCTACAAAGCCCCATCTGACCTGGCCCCACTTTAACCCTTTCCAATCCTGTCTCCTACTACCACTTTCTTCCTTCAACAGAATACTTCTTTTTCCAGAAGCTACTAAGCTCTTTCTTGCCTCAGGGCCTTTGCACTGGCTGTTTCCTCAGCTTGGAATGACCTTCCCACAGCTGGTTCCTTCTCAGCCTTTGAGTCTCAAATCAAAATAGCCTCCTTAGAGAAGATTCCATGACCATCCGTAAGCCCCCACCTCCATCCAGTGATTTTCCCTCACATCAATCTCTGTGTGTCTTTCCTTCAGCATCTATCCCATTTGCAAATTATCTTTTTTCTCTCTGTTTACTGTTTACAGTCTGTCTTCCTCCATCCTGTCTGGAATGTAAGCTCCTCCTCTGCCACGTTCATTGCCGTATCCCCAACAACTGGACTAATGCTCAGTCCACAGACAGTGCTCAACGAATATTCATTTGTAAGAAGGTAGGGAGAACAGAAGGGAGGGAAGAAGGAAAAGGAAGAAAGAGGGAAGGAGGGAGGGAAAAAAGGGGAAGGAGGGAGGGGGGAGTAAAAAGAGAAGGAGGAAGGGAAGAAGAAAAGGAAGAAAGGAAAGGAAAGGAAAGGAAAGGAAAGGAAAGGAAAGGAAAGGAAAGGAAAGGAAAGGAAAGGAAAGGAAGGGAAGGGAAAGGAGGGAAAGGAAGGAAAAGAAGGAAAGGAAGGAGGGAGGAAGGGAGAGAGGGAGGACAGTGTTCCTGACTAGGGTACTCAAAGAACGGTATACCTCAAACTCTTCACAGAGGTGCCTCCAAATTTTGGATGATGGTTCCATTGATTTTGGCCATAGCTGAGGATATACAGAGTTGAGTCACTGTCAAACAGAATGTTGAGTTGATGGCAAGGTGAGGTTGCCTTCAACTGATGACAAGTAAGAAAGCACTGCACAGGGCGCTAAGGCTGGATGGTGTGTCCGATGGGGTGTTGAGAGCTTTCCTCCGGGACTATGTACGAGAGCCTGGCCAGGGCACTGCTCCTTACTAACTTCCCCACTAACTTACACAGCTAAGCTACTGTTGGCTCATGGCCAAACTCTGAGCACCTGGGAGGTAAGAATGGGGCTTTGGTCAGCACCCAGTAACATTTGGTGAGTGGCTCTATTTAACAGAGGTTCCTCATCCAGATTATTTATGTTTTATTTACAAAACACTTCTACGAAGTACTTATGTGCTGGTAAGCTTTCAAATATTTATAAATATTCAATCCTCACAAACCCTGCGAGGGAGATGCTATTATCACTACTTTACAGATAAGGAAACCAAGGCATGAAAAGAATGGGCCACTTGCTACTCCGTGGCAGAGCTGGGGTCCAAACGAGGCCACGGCACTGCACACGGAGGACAGGCGGAGGGAAGCGTCATGAAAACAGGGTAAGTGGGAACGTTGGAGACTTACTCCTTAAAGGAACCCTGAGTGGTGAAAACTCACACTCCACTGGCCTGAGGGAGGGTGGCAGGAGTGGGGACTATGGGGGTCCTGCCAGCATTTCCAGCCCAGGGTTCCTCCCCCAGCCACAGATCTCTCCTTCCCTTCCTGTTGCTACTATAGCTCTCAACTGGTGTGATTCTGTCCCTGCTGCAAGGGGACATCTGGCAATGCCTGGCGGACATTTTCTGTTGTCACAACTCGGGGAAGGGGGTTTCTATTGGCAGCCAGTGGGTGGAGGTCATGGATGCTGTTAAACATCCCGTGATGCACAGGACAGTCCCAATGACCAAGAATGATCTCCTCCCAAATGCAGGAAGTGCTAAGGGTGAGTAACCCTGGTGGTCCAGAGACTAACTTTCCTAAAGTTAATGAAAATGGTGGTGAGGCCAGCAAGGAGGGCCTGTCTGGGAATCCCTGAGAAATGTCAGCCTGGATCCTGCTTCACCTCTCCAAGATCTCAAGGGCAGAAGGCAAGAGCCTTCCCTCACACTGCTTTTTGCTCCTGGCACCATGGCGACTCCCTCCTGCTGAGAAGCTAAGAGCAGCCCTGGCACACATGGGCACATGGCGCACAGAAGAGGCTGCTAATACGCAATTCCTGTGGCAGCTTCCTGAGATGCTCGGCTCAGAATTTCGTATTCCTCGAGCCCTTTTTCTTAATTACATTCTACAGATGAAGGGAAACCCATGTATAATTCAGAAATGAGTGGTCCTACCTTTGATTGCTTTCAAGCATGCCAAATCAGAATAGAACTGTGCCATTCCTCCAAGAAGATGACGGAGGTCTCTGGAGCAGTGAGTGGGCCTTGTGAGCCCAGCTGCCGCTGTACTCCAACCTGGACCCCATGGCAGCACCAAGGAAAATTTAAAATGCTCGTGATAGATGATAAAAAGAAGACAACTCAGGATCAGATTTGGGGTGGAAGAGAGTGGCACAACTGGGTGATATAGAAAATTCCGAAGGCCCCATTGAATGCTGGCTCTGCAACCTGGGACGATCACCCCACCTCTCCCTCTTGTGATACGGGGTTTGTGACATCCCCGCAAAGACGCTGTGAAGGTCAGCAGGGGATGATGTAAAAGGGCCTCTCACGGTGTGTAGGGGAGAGTAGAGCCTTGTCCAATTTCTACTTGCTCACTCACCGACCTTCATCCTTTTATTCTATTTTCACCATTTATCCTTTTAACCATCCTGACACCCGAGGGCTCCAAAAGCTATTTATGGCTCCATCCCACCGACCCAGCAGCAGTCAGATGTCCTGAACACTCCATAGAATAATAAGAAGCAAACTCAGCCTTAAGAAGCACTGTACGTGAGTTGATTTGAAGTCATTTGAAGGAACCATAGTTGACTGGATTTTAAAATTGGGCTTCAGCTAATGAATAAACCTACAGTCCAGAGTAACCGGCACTTGCCAAGATGCTGTTTCACGGCCGTCTGTGCGGCAGAAAATTGTCTGGGATGGTATGGAGAAATGGACCCAGCCAGTAGTTCTCAAACTGGGCTAATCATCAAAATCCCCAGAAGGAAGGTCACTTTCTGAGAGTTAAACTATGAAATGAGCTCAGAGCAAAACAGAACCAGGCGTTGTCACCCTAGAGAGACAGATGGACCCTCAGTCAAAAAGACCAGCCATAACCTGATTACAAGTACTAATAACGTGCCTGAAGACAGAATGACTCTGTCACAGGGGGTCGTCGGCTCTGGAAGCACAGGAAAGGGGGAATCAGCAACAGAGACAGACCGCGCACTCCTGAGCAGTGTCCTCTGTGTGTTCTCTGAGCACCCGGATTCTCTGCCCGGCACCCAACAGCCTGACCCAGCACATCTGACAGCGCCCAAGGCTGCAAAGGTCCCAAACTCCCCCCAGGTGATTCTGAGGTCAGTGGAATTGGATTTAGGAACCTCTTGGCAAGACTTCTAAATTGTGTGGAGCAATTTACCAAGTGCCAGGCACTAACCCGTGATCCTTAAATTGTCTCCAAAATCCTTTTTTTAAATGCTTTTTTATTATATTATGTTAGTCACCATACAGTACATCCCTGGTTACTGATGTAAAGTTCAATGAATCATTAGTTGCGTATAACACCCAGCGCGTCTCCAAAATCCTTAACCAAGATATTTCCCGAGCATTGTTTGAAGCCGCATTTGCTTTTAGATGAAGAGAACATTTTTAGATGCGAGATTTGTTTTCCTTCCAGCAAGATGGTCTACATCACTACTACCAATTAGGCAAGTTCATCTAAAAGCTTTGAATCCGCACTTGTGAAACTCCCCCTTTGCCCATCCAATTTTATGTCTACACAGTGCAGCGGATGGCCGTACCATTCCTTTTATGAATTCCACTCTTGTGAATGTATTTCCAAAATTGTTTCAGAATCTCTTTGTCTGGGAAAGCCAGGACTGCTGGTTTTAATAAGAGTGTGGTTTAAACAGAGTTATCCAGGTCACTGGGATTTCATGGCTTCCCAGAACACAGCACACAGCACCCAGAGTACCTTTTCTTTTTAAAACAAAGACTGCCCCACCCAACTCCACCCTTTCCTCTTACAAAAAGACTCCCTCCCTGCTGCTTTCTGCACAAACGTTTCTTCAGAAAGAGAAACCTGGTTTAAGAGAAGGAACATGAAGTTAGACCAAATGAAAAGCAAGTCCTGCCTCTGGTTAAAACTCATTGGCATCACAAAGCGACCCACCGAGCAGCTGGCAAAGTGGCCAGCACCAAGTAGGTGCTCAGTCACCAACCAAATCCATTCCATTATTTCCCAGAACGCCTGCACCACCATTTAAAACCCAAACAAGAATTCTCCAAACAACTGAGACATTCCATAGAGTTCACATCTGAGAACCGTGTTCTATTACGTAATCAACAAAGTAAAAAGAAATTTATTTTTAGCCACTGAACTTCACAGGGAAGATCCAAGTCATATTTAAACTTCTCTTTCATCCCTAACCTTCAAATGACACTCATATGATTTGCTTTTTTAATTTGTTTTTTTTTAAGAAAAGACTCAAAGATGGCCTCAAGCATATTTAAAACAATACAACAAGAGAAATAAACCAGATGGCAAAAAATCATAAATCTGGACAAGCGTGTTGAACGAGCTACAAAGGCAGGCATTGTCAAACTGTAAAGGGAAGAGGCACTTCTTTCCTCATGGCTACGTCTCCATTATTGCTTCCTTGCTTGCGAAAGAAAGCTCGGAGGTCATCTAGGGGAGGGTGTCATTGTCCCACCTTAACCTGTCACGAGCAAGACCAGAAAGAGCTGCGTGGTAATTGGGAACACCCAAAGAGTCAGTACTTGGAGTCGGTGGGCAGTGCATTGCTTCCCAAGCAATAGAAAAAAAAAGCTTTGGATGGACGTCTGTTATAATTGCACAATGACAAAGGTAGGGAAAGAAGAAAAACCTGACCCAATGTATCCGCGCTGTTTCTAACACATAATGAAAACCTTCCTCTAGAAAAATCCTCTACCCTTATCTTTTCTACAGACATCAGTGAAAGGTTACACCTTATAGAAAGGCCATTGGCACCCTCTAGGCTGAAGAATACAAGAAAAAGACTCGAAAATTCAAGACTCGTCCTGCTTGGCTGTCTTTGACACTGGACTAAATTTTGGACCTTCCCCTGGAGAGAAGGGCTTTAGTTTCGGGGGATTTGTTTTGTTTTGTTGGCTCTGTGTGATGGCTGCGTGGAAAGTAAAATATTTAGGGGCGTTAATGTCAACAGATATCTGTGGAATGAGTGAAAGAATGAACCTGCTTTGGGCTAGCCTTTCAAATCTTACAACAGCTGCCATATACTTCTAAGGCATTAAAAAGGTGGGGTTTTTTTTTATAAAGATTGTATGTATTTATTTGACAGAGAGAGGGGCAGCAAGAGAGGGAACACAAGCAGGGGGAGTGGGAGAGGAAGAAGCAGTCTTCCCGATGAGCAGGGAGACTGATGCGGGGCTCGATCCCAGAACGCTGGGACATGACCCAAGCTGAAGGCAGATGCTTAATGACTGAGCCACCCAGCCACCCTGGGTTTTTTTTTTTTTTTTAACCAGCAATACCTGGGTCTCTTAGGCAAGAACACATGTTCATTAGTTTTAGATACTTAGAGGAGTACATGCTGTTCTGTTGTAACACAACACACAGAGAATCTGGTGCTAACTTTTTGCTCCTACAGCCCTGTTTACAAACATACTGCACGATCAACCCCAGCTCATCATCCCTACCCACCCCCGCCCATTTTACCTACATGACCTGAAAAGATGCAGAAGGTTTGCCAGGGCGTGCTTGTCAATATGAATTCATCGAGATGGTCAACTCCAAGATCTCCTGCTCACCACACAACTGGCTTCCTTGCATCACCCAAGAGGTGCCCTGTTTGTCGGAGAGGATATACCACTGGGAAGCATGCCCGAGGTCTAAGCAGCACAAAGAATTACAACAGTGGACTTAAATCTGGCTACTTTCTTGTCACCCTCATCCCTACCCTCTTTGTTCCACAGCCATTTTGAATGCAGCAGAGTTTGCTGTAAATTGCTTTTCTGAGCAGGTCTAGAACTTTGTGGATACGCTAAGGAGATGAAGAATGGGTAGCGGATTGTCTTCCCCACCTGCTTCCACAGCCTCCGGTATTTCCCCCAATTAAGCGCTCGACGCCTTATTATCTCTATCAAAGCCAGCACTGCACTGGCTTGTAATCACTTCCTTAAATCCCACCTTTCTCTCTAGAGGAAGTACTCTGGAAGTGGGGCTGGGATTGCTGCTGCCGTGTTGATTACCGTTCTAACCCCGCAACCTTGTAGGGTGCCTGCTGTGTGATAGAAGTTCATTAATATTTGTTAAAGGAATGCACAGATAAGTGAGTGTGAAAAGCTGACCAGCCATCCTGGACTGAGGGGCTTTCCAGGACCCAAGACTTTCAGTGCTCAACCAGCAACAGCCCCAGGCTGACCACTGGCAGGTTAAACAGCTTCCTCTCCCTTCATTTCCACACCACCAAATGTGGCTTGCAGACCTGCCCTTCCCAGAAGTTCCCAGCCCTGCCACTCCTGTATATACAGCTGCTCGCCTTACCCATCAGCTGGAGGGAGGGGGTGGCCTTCTAAGATGACAACCCTTCGAGCCCCGTTCCTGCCCAGTGACAAATGCCTCCCCAAGCCACACTGCCTGGTCAGCTTCTTTGTGAGAGATAATAATGGTTGCTTTATTTCCCAGACTCAGAAAATGGGAAGGTGTCAGAATGATCAGGAAGGATGCCCAAATTTAAGCTGTGTCCCTGAGTCTGCCCAAAGGTGGGCATGGTGCCAGAGACACAGGCACTCCCGAGAGAAACTGCTCCTCTCCCTTCCTAGCTGCCTTCAAACCCACCCCAGGCCCACCTTCCCATCTGTTTGCTAAGCTACCTCGACATGACTGGCTGCCGGCCCTGCTCACGTCTCTCTCCTCCATCTCAGGGTTAAAGGAGGCGAGATGATGAAGCAGTCTCCCTGCCCCACAGTTCTGTGGCGAATGGGATGAGGAAACATGGGGCTGGCTTCATTGTCAGTGGAAGAAGACCCAAGACAGTCCCCTCATTCAGGATACAGAATGCTTGGTTATACAATAGCGAGTGCATTTTGCTGCCAGTTTGGAACAAGTTCACCTGGCGGTGAGTATCATTCTTGCTTATTTCTAGGATCCCCTTCCAAAGACTTCTAGAAATATAAGTTAAAACTGAAGGCAACGGGGAAACTAGAAACAGCCCAACATCCATCAATAACACATAGGCTGCGCTATCCTCGTGTAATGGAATATTACAGAGCAATAACGGAATGAATTACTGGTATGTGCAACAACATGGACGAATTTCCCATTAAGTGAAGGAAAACGGACACAAAAGGACATACTGCATGATACACTTTATATGAAAGCAACAAAAACTGTTAGCAGTCATGGCAGTGGTTACCTTGAGTGCAGGACAGGGGGGTTATATTCATTGGGAAGTGAACTTTTCTCAGGATGGAAATGTCCTATATCTTGATTTAGATGGTGGCTATACAAATGTACATACTGGCAAAAATTGATTAAATGGCACGTTTAAGATTAGCTTTTAATTGACATAATCAAGTATGTCAAGTGAGCAGACATACTTTACATGTCAATTAGAAAGTAAAACAATATTGTATAACAACTCTACTTCAATTAAAAATTAAAAATTAAAAAAATAAAATTTCATGTGTGGATGGCAAAACAAAAAAAAAAACCAAAAATACAAAAGCAACAGAGGAGATAACTCGCTTAAGCCTGATCAGGCAAGCCTCATCATTTCACCCCGGGAACATGCTCCTACCTCCTCTGTAAGTACATTACTCTACCTACCTGCTTTGGCTGTCAAATTAAATTAGATGAAACTGAGTGGGGTAGTTGTTCAATCTCATTTGTTAAATGTATGCTTGACAAAGGCAATGCTGTCAATCTCAATGAAATTAGGGTCTGTCAAATGAAGGATCTGATTTTTTCTTTTTTTATAAAAGACAGCTTTCTGCATTTAGGACCCACTCTCAAATATCTTTCCAGCAGCTGTATCTCTCAGCCGACGAGACAAGGGCAGGCACCTAGCCAGCTGTTTGCTGGATTCAACTTCCCTGTACATGATCATTTCAAAGGTCGTGTATATGTTAATTTACTACCTGGTTGTTATTTAAGAGGATTTTATGACATCATTTTATGTTGATTTATTCTTTCTCCTCCTCTAGGATATTCTGGATGAGTAGGAGACTTCAAAGAAATCACTGTTGTCATTTTTCAAATTAAACATGAACACACACAAGCAATATGTTTTGGTCAGACATGATTATGATTGCCATTGTCTGCAGCTAGAAGAAAAAAGAGGTCTAAAGAGAAACTGTTCATCTTAAAAATTGGAAAAAAAAAAAAAAGAGAGACAGGAAGCAAGACAGATACCCACAGCATGCCCTATCTAAATAATTACTTGACAGTAGCAATGCCATTTGGCGAATTTGACAATGTCTAGGTCTTAATAATTTGATTTCATTTGCCTTTTCCTGGGGGCAACCTAAAGGCTTAACTGTTTTATTGTAAGGCTATGCAGTTTCATTTTGTACGGGTTCTGCATGGCCAACAGTATCCTAAAGCTGAAATAACAGGGAAGGGGTACAACAGCAAGAGGAGGAAGAAGGAAGTTTGGGAACAGGCGCACAGGCTGAGCCGGGGCACTTCTGGGAGGGGGGGCTGCAGGTGCGGCTACTCCACGGGAGGAGCTTCGAAGAGGTTTCCGTGGCGGCGGCTCAGGGAGGGAGAGGTGACGGGAAAGGGCAATGGCAGAGGGCCACGGGGAGAGGACACCTGGAGGGGTGAGGCCCTGATAAAGGCGCTCCCGGTCCCCGCGCATGGGTCAGCGGCCGGCTTGCCGTGCAGCAGCACCTGTAGTTGTGACACCTCGGCCACATGTGCTCTCGCTCCTGCCGCGGAAGAGAATGACTCAGGCTGGAGAGCAGCAGTGAGTGATCACCATTGTTCTTCTGCTCAAATGTCACATGCAGACACCCTGCATGCTGCCATTCAGAAATCTATTAGCCGCCTAGTGAAGTCAGGAACTTCCCTGACCTACTTTTACCAGACAGGGGAGGCTTCTAATTCCGCAATCAGTGAAACAGCAAAAACGATTAGAAAACGCGTGTGCTGTTGTGCTGATCAACCCAGGCAAATACAGCCCTGGGGAAAGATGAATAGAATGTAACTTAAACAGCTTGTGTGCTTCTAAATATGCAGGGTGGTGAGGAGAACCAGACAAAAGACAGTCAGTCCTCAGAACCCCAAACACCCGGCTCCGCCATCCCGACACACCCTGGCGGGTCTGTCGAAGCGAGTTCGTCTGTGCCCTCAAACCCCCCCCGCAATACACCCATGCTGGAGGCCTGCGGATACCCCAGCCCCACGGAGATGGGTCCATGTGTTTACCCTTCCAGAACTGCAAATTCAAGCTCAAATCATCAAATGCTAAACCTAATGACCGCCCTCTGCCCCAAGCCCCACCTTCCCTATGTTCCTTTGCTTAACATGTATGGAAAAACACCCCTCCAAGCAAAGATTAGAAAGACACTGGACAAAGTGCTCTGTGCATTGATTTTTCTCCCCAAAATGATTCGTTTTTGAATTCTTTTAAAAATGTTCAAACCTACATCACAACCACATTTTAGAAAATCAAAAACAGAAGGAAAAATTCATTCAAGACTCACATGCCCCCAACAAATCAAAACTACTTATTTGGCTTTATTTTATTTTTTCAGGAAACAACTATCATGGCAGAGATATAATTTTTGTCTTTTTTTTTTTTCACTTTCTATTTTATGATAAGCCATTTTCCTCAGGGCTACAGAATAGCTTGCCATCTCCTTAAAGAGCAATGTCCACCCCATCCCACTCCACCACCCGTCTACTCCCCCACCCCCGCGGGTGTCTTAAATGATTTCATTAAGCCACACCTTCCCGCAGTGTCACGTCCATCGGAGGCAATACTGGGAGCGACACTGACAGGGAGCAACGGGACGAAGGCTGTCTGTCCTCACTGCGGTTGACAATTAAATACTATCTGTCATGCTCCTCCCTTGGGTCAGCCACCGATCTCAAACTTCTCCACAGCAAATATAGCTGGCGGTGGCCTGGTGAACCCCCGAGTGGATGATGCAAAAGGTGCCATGGAATTTGCAAAAGTTCCAGACAAAATCCACATATGGGCCAAAGAGCATTTCTCTTGGGGAGGAGCATGGCTTCATTTGGGACACCCACAAAAGCAGACCCTGAAACAAAGACTCAAGTGCAGGCAGTTTGTGTAGGAGAAGGTCCCAGGTAGCTGGGGGTGGGGAAGTGTGGGGGTGGGGAAGTGAGCCCGGAAGGGCAGGTAGCCATTCAAAGGTGCTTTTTTTTTTTTTAAAGATTTTATTTTATTTATTCGACAGAGATAGCGACAGCCAGCGAGAGAGGGAACACAAGCAGGGGGAGTGGGAGAGGAAGAAGCAGGCTCATAGAGGAGGAGCCTGACGTGGGGCTCGATCCCATAACTCCGGGATCACGCCCTGAGCCGAAGGCAGACGCTTAACCGCTGTGCCACCCAGGCGCCCCTCAAAGGTGCTTTAACAAGCTGGTGCCTGCTGTGGGCAGCCAGGGCTCAGTTCTTCTGGGAGTTAACCTCAGAGCTACCCCTGCCGGGGGGGGGTGTTAATTGGGGTGCCCATCTCCCAACTTCACTGTGGCACTGGTTAGGGGCTGTCCGTGGGGGCAGAAACACTAGCACCTCTTGCCCGCCCAAGGTCTGGGCCAAGCATGCTCCCAGGGCCAGCATGAAAGTCTCGTGGCCGAGAACCAGAGAGGGTAGCAGTGAGCACACAGGCGGGTGGAATGAGTGCCAAGGACACAGGAGTCAGTCCCCAGAGCTTCCTTAGAGAGAAGGTCAAGGGTTTAGGTGCTACAGACACCGAAGAGTCTGAAAATGACCACCATGCGGGTGCAAGCCTGTTGTTCCTTTCTTTACTCCCTAAAATCTGTCCTGGTGTCCCAGGGTCAGGCAACAGGCTGGAGTTTCCCAAAATCTGAGCTCCCTCAAAGTAAACTGGGCATCTTTCCAAGTTGTGTGCACCCAGCCTTACTGGGACTCCCAACGGGAAAATCTTGGCGTTGGAGCCCAAATCACAAGCCATATAGTGCAGTAGCCACTGGCCCTCCCAGTGGCCCCAGTTTATCCCCAAGGAGGCATTTTTACACTGGGAAACCTGGTTCATAAGTGCTGCAATCCTCAGAGATGATGTCTGTTTTGCAGGAGGGCTCCAAGTCCCAGAGAGCCTGCCACTCTCCCCCAGTGATGCCCTTTTCTCCCAAAGGAAGGGAAGTAGTCAGATTCAAGACAAGCCACTTGAAGTCAACTGCTTCATTCCTCTGGAAAACTTGCTGGAGTAAGTTGGGGGTTTTGTTGTTGTATGATTTTTGCAAGCTCTATCTTTGTCAAATGCTATCATAGGCAACATTAAGACAGCTCTACATATGGCCACCAAAAGACATGTTCAAGAATGTTCGTAGCAGCTTTATTTGCAATAGCCCCAAACTGGAAACCACCCAGATGTCCGTCAGCAGGAGAATGGATAAACAAACTGTGATTCATCCATACAATAAGATACTACACAGGATGGGGCGCCTGGGTGGCTCAGTCGCTAAGCGTCTGCCCTCAGCTCAGGGCGTGATTCCAGGGTCCTGGGATCAAGACCCACATCGGGCTCCCTGCTCCACTGGGAGCCTGCTTCTTCCTCTCCCACTCCCCCTGCTTGTGTTCCCTCTCTTGCTGGCTGTCTCTCTCTCTGTCAAATAAATAAATAAAATCTTAAAAAAAAAAAAGATACTACACAGGAGTAGGAAGACATGAACTGCTGATACGCACAGCAACATGGATGGATCTCAGAAGCACTGTGCTAAGTGAAAGCAGCCAGGCACAAAAGACCATAGACTGCAAGGTTCCGTTTATATGAAATTCTAGAAGAGACAAAATTAATCTATGGAGACAGGAGTCAGAATTGTGGTTCTCTTTGGGGGATATCTACTGGGAAAGGGCTCAAGGGAGCTTTATGGGATGCTGGAAATGGATTCTATTTTGAACTGAGAGGTAGTTACATGGGTGTATCAGCACTTAAGATGTGTAAGCTCCATGCAGCTTTACTGTACACGTTGTATATACCTCAGTAAAAAGTAAAATAGAAAAATAAGTAGAAAGAATAATAAGCTAAAATAAGATAGCTCTAGAGAACACTGCTGCCCTCTCTGTAAGTCGGCCAGGTAATGAGATGATCGGTAGAAACTTAAGAGTTTCCCTAGAGCTTGGCCCCCTAAGGGAGAAAATGGTCAACAGGGTTCTCCTGGGTGAAGCTGGCATTTTTGCCACAGGAAACAGGGACTACAGGAGGAAAAACTCAAAGTGAGCAGCGTAAAGCCTCTGGTAGGCCACATGAAGGCCTCAGGGGATTTAATCAGTGCCCCTTCACCCCTTCAAACATATCCACACACAGCGCACACACACACATCCATGGTGACACAGCATATACCCACACACATGCACAGAGCCCTGCACACGTCACACATTCACTACACACCACATATATACAACACATTCGCATACACAACCACATCTCAATGAGTGTGCGTGTACACACACACACACACACACACACCCAGAAGGCAGCTCTTCTCGCAGGTTCAGCTCTTAGTGTTCCAGCACTGTCTGGGCAGGTAATCATGTCCCTCTTCCTGCTGCCAAACACGGCCACTGTCGTCATCATCATCATCATCATCACCATCATCCCACGAACATCCCTCATGGACAGGGACATCTCAGAGCTCACAGAGCTGTGCCCATGGACAGAGACATCTGCCTGGAATTGCCTGCTCACCCTGAAAGCTGTCCAGGCACATCAGGTTTATGCCTGGTTCTGAGGAGTGAGTGTCCTGCAACCTTCAGCTTCAGCCCCAGCAAGAACCTTGAGTGACATCCATACACCCTCCTCCTCTTTCTCTCTGGCCTACTGGCCACTTCCCCCTCCTCTGAAAGGAAGCCTCGCTTCGCTTCTTAGTGTGGGACAGTGTCTTCCCTGGGGCCCAGATCAGTTGCCTTCCAGACAACACTGCCCTTACAGCCAGGGCGCTGCAGAGAGATCAGCCAAGAGTGTGAAGGAGCTAGCTCTTCCAGGTGGGATGCCAGTGCCTCCTTACTGTTAATCTTTGCCATGGCGTGGAGCCTATCTGCAACACTCTGAGATTCTAGAAATTCTTTCTTTCACTGTTGTCACCTTAACTTGAAGAACTAAACCCATCGAGTCCATTTCAGTATCTGTTGACCATCTGGCCTTTCTGCAGCAGTAAGTGTCCACATGTGGAGGACAGTGACGCATTGAAGTATCCACGATTGGCCTCTGAGGATTCTACCCTAGAGATACATGCAAGCATGCTGATCGCAGCTCTTTGTGTTATAAAGACTGGAAACAACCTGAATGACCACCGAGAGGAAACTGGTTAATTACTGCAGACTGTTACACGGAATAGTACTAGTTGTTCCAAAGGATGACACAGATGGTATGTCCTGACATGGAAATTACTTAAGGGGAAAATAGATAACAAAATCATGTGGCAGGAGAGAATATGGATTTTCTATACACAAAGTGAACTAATTTTTGTTGAATGTGTGTATATGTTAAGAGCTTACAGAATAAAACCAAGCTTGCACCAGTTTTCTCCGATAAGCTTACAGAGAGTTGTTCCTTTCTTTGTTTTGGAAATGTCGATGTTTTCATTTTTAATATGTTAATTTTTCCATTCAGAAATACAAGACAAGAGACTAGAATGTTTTTTTCTAAGGGCCCATCACTGGATCCTCACCCATTCTTTTTAAAATCTTGGGTTACAGATACTCAGAGGAAGCTGGACCTTGAAGCCAGGTGGACTTGGATGAAATTGTGGTTCCAGCATTTTCCAGCTGCGGGAACCTCGGTATGTGACCACTTCTTGGGCCTTCTTTTCCTCCATCATCAACATGCCTCATTAAGGGTCAACTCAATTCCAACCTCTGTGCCAACCCTGGAGCCACCATGATGGACAAAATACTCACCCCCATCCCACTTGGAGTTGTATCTATAGCTGTGAAATGAAGGCGACTTTGTAGGTCTACTGAGGGGATTATTATTAACATAATTCCTGGCACGTAAAAGGCCTTTGAAAACCATCCAGTTACTTTAAAAAAAAAAAAAATCCAAGAAGTATGACTTTGTTATGGTAGGATAGGCTGCCTAACAAATTGCTTCACGCTTGTAATAGCTCACTAACGGAAGCTTATTTCTTCTTTCTGTCTAACAGTCTAAGGTGGGGGCTCCAGATGAGGCACTTCCATTTCATACAATGATCCTCCCCAGGCAGAAGAGGTTCTGCCACCTTCCAAGGTTACCCTGGGACTTTGCTCCATTGCAGGCAGCCAGTGGACTAGGAAAGAGCATGGATGGAGGAAAACCTGGAAAGCCTTTATGATCGGACCAGAGGTAGGCACATCGTTTCCACTCACATCCTATCAGGCGGAACCCAGTCACACGGCCACAAGTAAAACTGCAAGGGAGGCTGGGAAATGTAGTCTAGGGGGGTGGTCTAGGAAGATGAACAAAACAGGTGTGGAGGACTAGCCAGCAGTTGCTGCCATGGTGAATGAGAGGAGGAAACACCTCAGCAATTATGTGTTTGTGTCTTTATTTGCTTGCAGCCTACAAAAAGCCAATGTTCAAGGAAGCCTTTGCTCTAAGTTCTGAAGCTCTTCTTTGCTGAGCTTTTAGTTTTCTGAAGAACTCTAAGAAGACATCTTTTTAAACCTTTCTTTTTTACTATCAAGGTTATCCTGCCACCATCTGAGATATTACTAAAAAAACAACACCAGCCCCCAGCTCTGACTTTCACAAGATTTGAGATGCTGTCAAAAATAAATGCCAACTCATCAGATTCTGTGTGAAAGAGATGCCAGCACACATATAACTCAAGCTAAAAGCTGCAGACAGGAGCTTTGCTGTGCACACATTGTCACTCCTCTTCTCCCAAGGAACCTGATCTGCCAGCCAAGGAACCTATGGACTTAGTGGTAGGAACTAAGAGGGAATATTTTTCCCCCTTAGGCTGGTACTTTTTAGAACCAAGACTTCTGTGTCTGTGTATCAGAAGCTTACATTTTAATGTTGACATTCAGAAGGCTAGAGATTGAATTCTATGGTTTGGTTTGCTTTTGTCATCTAGCAGATGGCAGAAAGCCCACAGATAACGGGTGAGATAAGGCAAGATGTGTACAAAATGAAACTACTCATTCATTCATTCATTCAACAAATACATATTGAGTGGCTCCTCAGTTACAGCGCTGGGGGTCTCCGGTTGAGGATACCAAGATGGAATGCACATTCACCGTGTAGTCAGAGTCAGCTCTGCGGATACACAATTACAAAGCAACGAGCCCTGTGTGGCAGGGGAAGCAGATGCGGTGGCAGGGGAAGCACAGATTACTAGGAAGTCCACCTGATTCTTTGCCATTTCTGATTTACTTGGCACAGAAGCGTAAAGTAACCCATTAGAAACCCTCCTGTACTCATTAGATGACAAGACTGGAAACGCAAAGAAAATGTCCAGGACCCCCAAGGGCTCTTTATTTACCCTGTCATTGGAGAGAGAACCAGGAACAATACTACCAGCTACAGATCCTGGATTCCTCCTGTGTACCAGGCACCGTGCATACTTGACATTCTCCTTGCCAGGCAAGTCTCACCACTGCCCATTTTACTGGTGGCATCTCTGTCACCCAGAGAGATGACGACCTCCCCACATGGAAATTCAGGGAAAGCAGACCCAGCAGACAGCAGTGGGACCTATGGCTTCATCGGACGTCTTGGGAGAGGCAGCAAAGGAAGGAGGAAAGAGGTTGGCCTCTGGAGTCAGTGCTCACGTCCTGGATGTCACATGAGGATAAAGTCTCACCATTCGGTCATTCCTTCAACGGTATCTCCTAAGCAATGGCTCGGTGCCAGGTGCTGTTCTAGGTGCTGGGGATATGGCAGTAAATGAGACTTGGGGGTGGGGAGTGTGGGGGGGACAGTGAGAGAGGGAGGAGTAAATATCCCGAAAATTTTTGTCCCACGAGAGGTAATAAAATAGATACCTTTTCATTCTTGATGTTGATAATTACAGAAATGTACGTTAACAGAAGTCTGACCGGGGTGGGAGGGTGCAATTGGTGGAATATACCTTCCAAACTCCTGGAGAAGAGAAAGGATATATGTATAGGCAAAAAAGACTCTTAAGGATAGGAACCAAAGTCATTGATAGTGGTGATCTTCGGGTGGCAGTATTACAAATGGTATTTATTCGCTTCTTATTGCCTTTCTAAATTTATAAATTTCCTCAAACAAGTATGTACTACTTTTATTATAATAGAGAAACAAAATTTACTAAAACGTCAAAGAAAATAAAACTCAAGAGAACCAGAACCTTCCTCTCCTGGCATTTAGGCAGCAACTGACAAGTCAGCCAGACAGGGCGATGCCTCACTCCAGCAGTCACAGCGAATGATATCTTATTTCAACACACTGCCTGATTCTTTCAGAATTCACTCATGGGGTAGCCACAGGAGGAAATACACACTCATCACTGAGATATTAAGGACGGAATCCTGAAGCTTAATTTTTCATTAGGGCATTGTGCCATTTTTCAATTAAGATAGGTTTTTTGTTTTGTTTTTCTGAAAAGTGCTGATGTGTAAAACCTCATTTCCTTCCTTAGTACAACTGGCCTATGGATTTTATTTTTAATTGATTTCCATGTGCACCTAAGAGTGGCAGAGAAACTGGGCTGGTGAGCTGTGTTTGCCATAGCGCTCCTGGTGCTGTAAAGGAAACTGCAGCTCTGTGAGAACAATGCTTTGGAAAATCTGTAAAACCTAGTCGAACACACCTAAGGTTTGTATGAAAGGGCAGGCATTACTCACAGCAGCTTTGACAGTGAGAACGGAGACTAAAAAGCCGGCCAGCCCTTCAGTAATGAATGTGCCTGGATGAATTGGCCAGGTCTAATTTAGAAGCCAAGGAAGAATTGTCTAATAATGTCTCCATACAGTGGATTCATTGCATTATCTTCTTATTCAAAGCTTTTTCTGTGTTTTTGAATAAAAGAAGATTCCCACCACCCCCTCCCCCAAATCTAGCAATAAAAATACCCTCACTCAAACCAACAGGGTCTGTGAGGGGCTTAGGTTCTTAACATAAGATTCTGTTTCCGGCTAGAAATATTGTTTCAGAAAAAGCAGAAGCAATGATAGAAGGACTACAGGAAACATCTGTGTATACAAACAGGCTAGCTCACTAGGAATAAAAATGCATTATGCATCACGAAGGTCTAAATATTTTTATTAACATAGTTTGTTAAGCAAGAACTGAGAAATGAGGTTCCCTAAGAGTCCCCCCATCAAATGCTTTCTTCAATATTTCATTTTATTTTTAGGAGAGAAGTAACTCTGAAATCTTATCTTAGATTTTAGCAATGAGTTTTCTATTAAAAGTTATTTCTTTTCCATCTCAGGCTGAGCAAAGCTCTGGGCCAAGGGGGTTAGGGAATTTGTTTCGTAAAACTGACAGCTTGGCGAGCATTCAATCACTCGGCACTACACAGCCCAGGAGAACAAATAAGTCCTTTTCTGATGCTGCTCCAGACACATGACGATGTATGTTCCATAGCTTTATTCCTGCATTCATACTGCTTGCTTCCTGCAGCAAGAAAAGGGGGCAGAAAGCACGTCGAAAGCTTCGACGAAGCCCGCGAGGAAGCGAAATTAATCAATCACACTCTCATTTGCAAGGTGGAAAAAAATGAGCTCATTGGCTATGCTGTTTTAATGCTTGTGACCGACCTTCTTTTCCAAAAGGCCAGTATATTCAGGAAACTCTCAGCCATTTTGTTGTCCTGTCGTCAATGCTTCTAGACACGTGTCTTTGCAAGATCTGACAGAGGCTTTAACGGGCCAGATAAGGCAAGTGTGGCGGCCGCCTTGGCAGAGGTGACGCCAAGGGCAGGCTACTGGCTCACAGCCTGGGCATCGTCCTGGGCAGCAGAGACCAGCCTGCCCCAAGCCCTGCACCAGCAGGGACCCAGCTTGGGAACTTCCTGTTTAACAGGCCTAATTAGGAGCAGCCAGAGAAAGGAAACCATTACAAAATTTCTGCCCTTCTCCCTAAAAAAAATTACAAGGACTTTTTTTGGGGGGGATACTCCCAGATAAGGCTATGACTGAAAAATTCTGTATGAGACACAACTAATCTACGCTGTTGAAAGACAGTGGTTACTGCTGGTGAGAAGTAATGGAGAGGATGTGGGGAGGGGCCTTCTGGGGGGCTGGTGTGGCCCCTGTCTCCATTGGGGTGCTGGTGACTTGGGTGTGCTATTTGTGAAAATTCCTCAAGCTGTATGCATCATAGCATGCACAGTTTTCTGTATGTATGTTAGGATTTTAGACCAAAACCTGAAAATAAAAAACTGTGATGGATAATTTTAGGACTTCCATCCATATAGCTGGTACAGCTGCCATTAAAAATCAAACATTACCAAGAAAAGAATAAACCCTCTCCCCCCCGCTGCTTAAAAATTCTGACCTATTTAAAATGTATGTGAAATAAAAAACCTTTTTAAAATGCTGATACTATTATTTAAGCTTTTACCCACTATGTCCTTTATGCTTGGGTAAGAATATACTGCAGGCGATTTTGCTATAACTAATACCCACTCCTCATGAAGTGATACAGAAGGGCACAGAGAAATGACAAAGCTCGTTTTCACTTGCAGACTCATTAGAGGACAGGGTACTGTTGGAGGCTCTTTCCAAAGACCCACGTCCCATTTGGGGCCTTTCTATCTCCCTCACTACCTGAGCCACGTGGTCAGAAGAATCCGAACCGGATTTTTTCACATCTCCCTCTGCTTTTCCTTTTCTCTTTTATTTCCCTGCACTGAATTCCTCCTTATTCCTGCTGCTGTGGCCCACCACGAGAATGAACTCTGATGCTTTTCCCTGTCACTGGTGTCAGATGAGTGCTGTCACCTCACCCTCTGTTTTTCTCTGCATTTCTGGATGGAGCTGTAGGCTTGCACCAGGCCAGGCCTTTCTATTCCAAGTGCTCCTCTGCCCTACCATTTACAACATGTTGTCTGCTTATTTACTGAGGTTTATTTTGCAAGAGAAATACTTGTGGTGGGGGTGGGGAAGGGAAGCTTTTGAAGACAAAAAATTTGTCATTTGGTTTCAAAAGACTTATGAATAATGGAGGGCTATGGTTCCTTTGCAAATGAAGATCCAATGGTCTACTGCTACAAATGATTTTGCATTTTGCTGCTGTTAAAAAGTCTTTTTCTAACCACGATTTCAAGGATGTAGGAACATATTAAGTAAAGAAACTGTTCTCCCCACCTAGGACCCAGTTTAAAATATTCCCATGTCTGATTAAGGACCTGCAAGTCCCAAATGCTGACAGAACCAAAGAATTTGTTCATTCACCTGAAATTCACCCTAAATGTCCCAATGAATCCCTAGGGCTGGAAGGGTGGGGGGCACTACAAGGAGGGTGTGGCACAGGCTAGTTTCCAGAAAAGCAGAATGGAGTTCCCAGGCTCTTACTTTAAGAAAAGACTTCATTTGGACCTGGAGAAGCTATCTGAAAGGGCTTGGGATACATTCTTGCCTTTTCCATTCCCAAGCTCCCTTTCTGCTCTGTGGTGGCATCATCATACTGAGGCCCCAGGAAGAACTGAATCTTCACTGCTTTGGCCCCAAGCCGCCCAGCTGCCCAACTTGTCCGCCCTGGCAAGTGGCATGACCAACTCATCCGTGTTTGCCCAGCACTGCCCAGGTTTTAAAGCTGTAAGTCTCATGTCTCAGGAACCCTCTCAATCCTGCGCAAATGAAGACAGTTGGTCACACTAGTGGCAGGCCACCAGCCAAACCCCTCTCCTCCAGCTGGGCCCAGGCAAGACCTAAACTGGCAGAATTACTCTGTGCCCCCCACTGCTTACAAATCCTGGCCTATTTAAAGTACATGAATTTGGAAAGTGTATTTAAAGCTGCTGACTGAAGGTGCTCTGGCTGTTGACTATGTCTGTCAGGTTTTCCTTTTCTCCACCATTTTTTGGCCCTTTCACTGTTTTCAACACACTCCCTTCAGGATTGGGGGCTCAAGATGATTACATGAGCCAATGCCAACATTGTCTCCCCACTCGCCTGACTGCACAGGGAGGGAGGGCCCAGACACTCCATCTCTCCCCTCTCCTGAGCTCCCTGACCCATCATGGGGCCTAAACGACAGAAACCAGGGTGTCACCATCACTTACTCTACCTACCAGCCATTACCGAATCCCACAGTTGGCCTCCTAAACACTTCTACAATCCAGCCACTGGCCTCTGCCACTATGCGGCTTCAGTTCAAGGTCACTGCTCTCTGGGATTACTGCAACAGAACCCTTGTCTTTGGTCTTCTTTCCCTCCTGCCCCAGTTCATTCTCCACTAGGACAAAAAAAAACCAAACACAGAGAGTAGATAATGTCACTGGCCTCTAAGAAACTGCTCGGGATAAAGTCCAAGTTCTTTTTCAAGGCTAACAAGACTCATTATGATCCGGACCCCGCCCACCTTTTCTGCTCAGCATCATAAGCTCACTTTCCTCATCTGTAAATGATAGTAGCTATTTCTAAACATTGCCGTGTGGTTGAAGTGAGAGCACCTATATTAAATTCTTGGCCAGGCGCTTCAGCTCCATCGTGGATTTGGAGAAGTTGAAGTTCTTCACACCATCCATGGAAGTGGTAAAAAGGAAGAGGGCAGGGGCACCTGGATGGCGTGGTCAGTTAAATTTCAGACTCTTGGTTTCGGCTTAGGTCGTGATCTCAGGGTCATGGGATCGAGTCCCACGTCAGGCTCTGCACTCAGCAGAGTGCTGGAGATTCTCTCTCTCCCTCTCCCTCGGCCCTGCCCCCTGGCTCGCACGCTCCCTCTCTAAAATAAATGAATCTTTTAAGAAAAGGAACAAGGCATTTGGCACTGGTCACTACAGAGATGGGGGCAAGCAACAGATTTCAAGGGAGAAAAGAAACATCCCATACAAATGGGGGGAGAAGAGCTTCATGTTCTAAGTATCCAAAATGGAGTTGAGGCTAGGTCCAGTTGACTGGAGGAAGGTGGGTCTTACCCCTGCTGAGTGGTGGTGACAGAGACGAGAGGGACGGGGATGGGGCCCACTGCTGTGCTCCAACTTGCTGAGCTCGCTCTTGGGGAGACAGCCCAGAGCTAAGTGAGACGATGGAAGTACTCAAAGCACAGGGAGTTGACATTTCCCCACCGATCAACAGGGACAGAACCCCTGTAATAGCAGAAATGGGCCTTGAGTTCATGTCTTTGAAGACTTGCTTTTGGAAACAGATAAACTGGGAGAAATGTGTGTTTGTACTTTTTTGTATGAAGCATATTACCAGCATCTAAGCGCTACAGAGCACACTGCCAGGAGCCAAAGAGGGCTGGGCTGTTAAACGTGGTGATTAAAATGAACTTTAGGAAGTGCTGCCTGGCTCAAGATACTGAAAGGCTGGTTTGAGACCAAGCCACAAAAAAAGACACATGATTCCTGCTCTCCAAAAACGAAATAACTGCAACAACAAAACAAAGAGGGAAAACGGCGAGAGAAAAGAACAGGCTCCGTGGGAGAAAACACAGATCTGTGCACACTTAGACAAAAAGTGATTCCACATTGCTCCTTTATTTTATAAATATTCATAAGAAGAACAGCCTAGCAGCTACTTTCTTAACATCAGCTACTTCTTTACACCTGTCTTTTTCTTTTCTTTTTCTTTTTTTAAACAAGAACAACATTCTCAGCACTGCTGAAAGCTAGAACAAGAGTCAAGGTGGCCAACATGACAGTCCCCTTTCCAGGGACCTCCACAGGCGCCCTGGCCACTCATACCCCCTCACTTCCAATCCTGCCCCAGGGCAAATGGCCTATGCCCTCCAAAAGGGACAAAGACTAAATTAGGATGAAGATACGAGGGTGGGGGGACCTGGCTCCGTTACCTGTCGGCTTCACCTGCCTCATTTTTTTTCTTTCCTAGTTAACTTCTTTGCCACCTTTTAATGGCAGAGAACAGCAGACTGGACAACAAATGGGCTTATCTGTCCAGACTTGCCTTCCATCACCAGGGTGGTCAGACAATTCCTAAAGATTGTGCCTCTTCCTTCACCCCGCCTGGCTCTTCATCCCTTCTCCCAAGGAGCCCCAAATTAAAATGAATGCATTCCGGAACAATTGCCAAGAGAGTGACCAAACCTAACTGTGGCCCAAATAAAGCTGGGACTGGTAGAGGACCAGGTCTCCAGAACAGCAGTGAGAAGAAAGCTTCTCCCAGCAGACCTGAGCCAGCGACCAGTGCTGCTCTCTGCGTACCAGAAGCTAACAGCTGAACCTCAGGCCACACAACTTTAGGATGCAGGAATTAGTCCTTAAGTCCAGGTAGATAATGTTCAGCCAAAGGCCCGAGCACCAGCAGCACCAGGGAAATTGTTAGAAATGGAAATTCTTGGGACCCACTCCCGAGCTGCTCCGGGGGTCGGTCCCAGGAATCTGTATTTTAACAAGCCCTCCAGCTGATCTGAATGCACACTAAAGGTTGAGAACCACGGTCCACAGGCCTCTGAGAAAGGGAGGAGCTATGTTCAACTGGGAGGACGTTACAGGAAAGCTGGGGGCAGAAGGGCACAGTGAAACGGGCATGCTCTACAGCCGTGCTGTCCAATACGGTGGCCGCTAGTCCCATGTGGCAATTTACATTTAGAATTTTAAAAAGAAAGATAAATATTCATAACTCGTGTAAATGTAGAATTAAAAAAAAAGCCAGGGGCGCCTGGGTGGCATAGCGGTTAAGCGTCTGCCTTCGGCTCAGGGCGTGATCCCGGCGTTATGGGATCGAGCCCCACATTGGGCTCCTCTGCTATGAGCCTGCTTCTTCCCTCTCCCACTCCCCCTGCTTGTGTTCCCCCTCTCGCGGGCTGTGTCTATCTCTGTCAAATAAATAAATAAAAAATCTTTAAAAAAAAAAAAAGCCAAACTCATAGTAACAGAGTAGAATGGTGGTTACCAGAGGCTCAGATGTGGGGGGAAAGGGGCTATTTTTTAAAAAGAAAGAAAAAAGGATGTAGACGTGGCTGCCAGGGACTGGGGGAGGGGTCCTAGGGAGTTAGTGTTTAATGGGTACAGAGATTCAGTTTGCAAGATGAAAAGAGCTCTCGTAATAGATGGTGGTGACAGTTACGCAACAATGTGAACGTACCTAATACCACTGAACTGTACACTTGAAATGCTTAAGAAAAAAATTAAAAGAAACTTGATTAAAAAGAAAATTTAAAAGTCAAGTCTCAGCCACACTAGTCACATTTCTAGTGCTCAATAGCGATATCTAGCTAGTGGCTAGATCCTGCCATGTAGTGCATTTCTAGTGTAGAACGGAAGTTCTATTGAGTTGGGTTGTATAGAATCCCAGTTCCACCTCCTATGAGCTGTGTGACCTTGTGTAAGCTACTAACCCTCTTGGAGCCCTGATTCCTCCTTTATGAATTGAAACTCATAGTACCCACCTATCTCATTAAGGCTGTTACAAAGCTAGAAATAAAATAATAAATGTAAATCACCTGGGACAACTCTCCAGCCTATAGCAGAAGCTTCATAAATGACAGGTAATATTGTTGCTATTAGGATTTTATAAGCAATCATTGGAGATATTTGCTAATGGAACAGGCAGTCTGCATTGGCTAGGATAGACTCTTTCTGCTATGTTTCAACTGCAAGTTTCAAAGCCTGTGGAAGTGGCTCTATTTTCAGCAGTACAAGCCAGCAGTACCATCCTGAAGCAATACCCATTTGTCGGCAGGCTAGAAAGGTGGTCTCCCCATCCAGAAGCAGTACTTAAGAGACTTGAAGTAAGGCTATAATTCTTGAAGCCAGAGAGCCTCATTTTGTGTGAGGCTTGCTTGCGTGCTTTCTTTCTTTTCTTTCTTTTCTTTTCTTTTTTTCTTCCTTCCTTCCTTCCTTCCTTCTTTCTTTCTTTCTTTCTTTCTTTCTTTCTTTCTTTCTTTCTTTCTTTCTTTCTTTCTTTCTTTCTTTCTTTCTTTCTTTCTTTTCTTTCTTTCTTACTAGATTTTATTTATTTGACAGAGAGAGATAGCCAGCGAGAGAGGGAACACAAGCAGGGGGAGTGGGAGAGGAAGAAGCAGGCTCCTACCAGAGAGCCTGATGTGGGGCTCAATCCCAGAACGCCTGGATCACGCCCTGAGCCGAAGGCAGATGTTAAACAACTGCGTCACCCAGGCGCCCCCTTTCTTTTTTTTTCTAAACATAAATGTCATTATCCCTGGGATGGTCCATTACATTAGACTCAGGGCTTCAGTGTTCTTCATCGAGAAAGATGCCCAAGAGATCTTGTAACCTTCTTGCAAATCTCCCCCCATATAAGAAAACAAACAAAACCCCAGATAATTGTACAACCCAGAGGCATTATCCCTACCGAAGGCCAGTCATGAGGGGAAGACTGGACTGGGAAAATGGAAAGAGGAGTTTTATTTTAACTAATTAGGAAATAGGGAGTCACTGAATGTTCATGAGGTGGGGTGAGAAGGCTAGAGAGATGCTTTATTGAGAGGAACAGCAGCTGGGGGGCCAAGGACAGGAGTAGAGCAGACCAGTAAGGACCCCAGGGCCACACCTGGGTGAACCCTGCTGAGGCCGGCTGTCTCATGCAGCAGTGGGCAGGGCTGAGGAGAGGAGGAAGGTGGGTGGAACCTCTGTGAGCTGGCAACAGAGTTGAAAACAGAATCAGGGATAAAAGGTCCAGGCTCCCAGAGTTCAAGCTGCATGCTCAGACCATATGTCCAAGAAGCCAGTTTTCCCTTTCAAACTCCTCTGGAGACATGACTCCGTGCTTCATGTGGGCTCTGGACAAAGCCAGCTCCCTGTGGCTGATGGGTCAGAAGAGTCGAGTAAGGGAACTCAGAGCAGCACTCTTGCTCAGGTTGGTTTTTCTGGCTCAGGAATCATAACAAAGGCTCCCCTTCATAATCTAGTTAGGCCTCCTGGGTGAATCCCAGACATTCTAATGTTCTGGATGAGTAATGTTTGAAAAAATGGAGGATCCAACATGAGTTGGACAACTTCTGACTTTGTCAAAAAAGATGTTAAACTGCAAATGCCAGGTACTATCTTGATCATTCATAAAAGAGCCATTCAGGGCGTGATCCCAGCGTTACGGGATCGAGCCCCACATCAGGCTCTTCCTCTATGAGCCTGCTTCTTCCTCTCCCACTCCCCCTGCTTGTGCCCTCTCTCCCTGGCTGTCTCTATCTCTGTCGAATAAATAAAAATCTTTTAAAAAAAAAAAAAAAAAAAAGAGCCATTAACACCAAGACAAATAGGAAAGGCCATTTTAGAATAAAGGGCAGTTTTGTGAAATGGATAAGGTTTAGCTTTAAAAAAGAAACTCACTACATTTCCACTTTTCTTTCATTTCACTGTGAATGGGCAGAAATTTTGTCCCATGCCTGGTCTGTGGGGACCAATGGTTTATGTGACATTCCAAGATGGCTCGCTGTGTGATTTGGGCTGTAATAATCATCCTCGATGACCCCAAACCCAGCTGCCCAGCTCCTAAAAGCAAAAACAAAGCATGAGGTTTCTTGGTGTGGGTGTGTCTAGCATGGAAAGGCAGGGCAGAATCAGCCTTTTCTTGCCTTCCTAAAATGCAAGTGATAAGCCACAAAGGCTTGTAGAACGAATGGTCTCAGATTGATATTTTCGCATTCAATAATTTCACATTTAGTCTAGTGGGTTAGTGATTTTTTTTTTCCAAAGAGGAAATTGCAGCCAGAGCTAATTGCTCAATCTGAAATATATCTGGACATTGTTTAGATGTTGGAAAGGAAACAGTGATGTTGGAGAGGTTTAGGAAAAAGAAGGGCATTAATTTAGGAAAAAAAGCAAATGTAAATTAATAGAAAATGTAGCCCCGGATGATTTCCGAAGCTCTGATATATACAGCCAAAGAAAGAGCACCCCTATTTTGAGCTTTTTTAATATTTTTCTTATTTCTAAAATGCAAAAGGAAATTCACGAGCACAGGCTCAATCCATTCCCATCCATTGATTTGTTGGCCAATCAATGGCCATTGTAACCTGAAAAAAATAACACCAGTTTCTATGAACCTTTCCAAGCGAGGCCGTGTTCGGCTAAGCTTAATAAAGAGAAAAACAGCAAGGACCATCTGGAAAACACTCTTCCGGAGTCGCGAAAGATAGTGGCAGCCTTTGCCCAACCTGCTATAAATAAGTGTCTCAGGAAAAAAAACACCCGATTTTCAAATCTGTTTCTACTTAATACAGCTGCAATTGAGTTTATTTAGCTTTTCCCTATAGCAGGAGGACTGTTTGCATTTTTATGACAAGGGTCTAAATGTGTTTCACAGCCACTGCCACTGCCATTATTTTGAGGAACAACATACCACTTGGACCTGTCTGTCTGCTTCTGCGGCACACGGCGGTGGCCCCAGTGGCCTCTGTGCTACGAAACTGGCCTCCAAAGCCCAGATTTATGATCCTGTTTCCTCTCCCAGTGTTGCAACCATCACCCAAATCCTAGCTGGCTACTTAGAACGACCAAGTGTCACGTGCTGCCAGTCATTTATCTGCCTGGACCTGGCACGCTGTGCGTGTCTGCCAAGCTCACTGCCTCTTCCTTCGTGATGACAAGGAAGACTCAAAGTGCTCCTCGGGGGAGGCTAGAACTCGCCGATGAAGGGGTATTGGTGGCTTGGCCAACCCCTATGCGCTCAAGCTTTTCCATCTTTCCTTACTGGCTAAGCCTGACACTCAGAATTCCTTCAGACACTCTTTGGGAAAGGTCAGCCTCCCTTGATGGCCGCAAAATGAAGTGGCCCCCTCTGATGTCTGCACCGAGCACCACCAAACGCCCATCGCACTCCAAAGACTGGCAGGCATGTTGACCTCGGGGCACTTGCCTGTGTAATGAGTGACCCGCCTCTCTGTTCCCACTCTGTCCCCCCAGCGCTCATCCCATTTCCGTGTTTTAGCCCCACGACACCTTCCCTGAGAACGCATAACCCTTCTTTCTAGCCTTTCAAGGGACCCTCAGAAAGAGGATGGCTAAGGGCTTGTCCCAGTGGCAGCCTTTCATTTGCTGCCGCTGACTGCAGGCATTACCAGCTTCAAGCTACCCAAAGGAGCCCTGCTGACACCCTCTTTCCCCAGTGAAACTGCTGCGAGGAAGCAAATGTGTGTGAGAGGGAGAGAACTGGGAGGGATGGGGAGGACCACCTAAATTTGAATGTCCCATCATTTTGAGAAATGCCCCATCTGCCCACCATTGACATTCTCTCTCAATGGTCCTAGAAAACATAGAAATTAGTGGTGGGTAAAGGACTGCCACAATCTGAAATGAGTCTATTACAGTGTTATGCGCAGAGCTCTCCCAAGTACACTAAAGGGCTAAATTAATTGGCTCAGGCTTAAGATGCTACAGGAGAAATGACAGTAGAGAGGGGGCGGGGTAGACGAAGATGCCTGGTAGCTTTGAAAGCATGCCTCGAATCAGGTGCACATGAGAAAGAAATTAGGGAGGAATAAACCTGCTCTCTTCATGAAAAACCAGAAAAGCCCTTAGTTATTACAGTGTGCCCCCCAATTACCTATGCCTTATTCAGTCCCCTGCCTTAAAAAAAAATCTCTGTGCTTATCCAATCTTATAAACTCATCCACCAACTTTAGAATGAAATCAGGCACATGACCCGCTTCCAACTGCTAATTAATCGCCCCCATGAACAGTATATATAAAAGTCAGGGGGATAAATTGTGTCGTTTACTATTTCAAAATGAATTTGCCAAAACCCACAAATTACTTATTAAACCTTGGTCTAGACCAATGTTTCTCAACCAGAGGCAATTTTGTCCCAGAGAGGACATCTGATGAGGTCTGGAGACATTTTTGGTTGTCACTATTGCGGTGGCAGGGAGCGATGCTACTGGCATCTAGTGGGTAGAGGCCGGAGAGGCTGCTAACATCCTACAGTGTACAGGCCCCCTGACCCCAACAAAGAAAAATCTGCTCTAAAATGTCAACAGTGTCAAGGTGGAGAAACTGTGCTTTGGATAAAGCCAAACATGTTCAGCCTTTAATATTCATATCTTTGGCAGTCATCAAAGACAGAAGACATCATTTTCTTTGAAATCTAAGGATGGTTTACATATATGTTAGCTAAGGACATGTTTATTCCTTTCCAAATAAATGCCATAGGTTCTCAGTCTGAACCTAGAAACATTAAAAAAAAAATACTGTGAGGGGGCGCCTCCTGGGTGGCTCAATCGGTTAAGCATCTGACTCCGTTTTTTTAATTTTTTTTTTTTTTTGAGAGAGAGAGGGGAGGGGCAGAGGGAGAGAATCTTCAATCAGACTCCCTCCCCACCACGTTGAGCATGGAAACTGAAACAGGGCTCAAGCCCACAAACCACGGGATCATGACCTGAGCCTAAACCAAGAAGTCAGATGGTCAACCGACTGAGCTACCCAGGCACCCCCACGCACCCGACTCTTGATTTTGAATCAGGTCATGATCTCAGGGTGGTGAGATCGAGCCCTGTGCTAGGCTCCGTGCTGGGCATGCAGCCTGCTTAAGATTCTCTCCCTAGCCCTCTGCCCCTCCTCGCCCCCATCCCCCAATCATGCACTCACTCGCGTTTTTTTTCTCTCTCTCTCTCTGTCCCTAAAAAAAGAAAGAAATACCGCAATGATGGCAGGGGTAGATAAGGTGCATTTTAAATGCATATTTCATCAGTCTAAATGGATGGAAATTAATATCCCATAAAATAAAATGATTATCTAGTTATGTTCCATGCAAAACCAAAATCAATACATTGTAACTTACTTAACCTGCAATTAGAGTTTTTTAAAAAACGAAAACAAGGAAATGCCATTCTTTTCCATTTCTTGCTTCTTGGGTACACATTTCTAAACATGAGGCATAAAAAACAAACAAGCAGACAAAAACCTTTTTTTAAAGCAGATTTTTTCCAGAGCATAAAAAGCTTCCTGAATCATTCCATTTTATTTACTGTAGATTCAATCATTCTTAGTGAGCAAAACATGCAGCCCATTCTCTTGGTTATGCCTGCCTGGCTTTCCAAATGCCCTCAAAACTGGAATGATGAATCATATACTTTGGCCCTGCTGTGTCAATTAATAGTAAGCAAAGAATCCCACACAGCCCAGACAGAACTTTCTGCCTGATGTTTGTGTGTATGTGGGAGGGTGGGGTTGGGGGTGGGAGTCCTTCGGCCAATTGTTTCCAGAGGGTCTTAAGAGCAGGTGTTGAGATTCTCTAAAATTCCTTCAGTTCTAGAATATTCTGTGCTGCTCTATAGTGACCCTAGCATGGGGGCGGGCTATGGTCAGGAGAAATGCAGGTTCCTAGAGTCAGCCTAGAGCTTCCAGGCTTAAACCACAAAGGAAATAATGGCTGACAGCTATACCATCACGACCCTTCCAGGACACCGATCTTTTCTCTGAATTATAAGGCAAAAGTGGTCATACGCACAAAAGCAAAAATAACAACAACAACAAAAACGCCCAAACACACCCAGTCCTGGCTGCCAGCGAGGCCCAAATCTGCTGGTGAAAAAGAACAGTTGCTACAGTGCAGCTGGAGGAGCTTTTCCAGGGAACTGGTAATACCCTGGCTGTTAATGAATTATTTTTCGCCAGAACGTCGGATTCTTCCTGTGCTCCAGTAAACAGTCTGCTTCTGCCATGGGAAACAAAACCAGCTCCTTCCGAGGAGCTCAAAGAGGTCAGCCAAGGGTCCCCTGTGGGGGCAGCCCCCTCACGGGCCAGAGCCATGGGGCCTGACCTATAAATCACCGCAGCCCCAAGTTCATTATTCCAGCCCTTTCCATCTACTTAAGCCATGCCCAGCTCCCAAGGAAGGGCCCAGGAAGACCAGAGTGCCAGCTGTGAGCCTTCCCCCATCCCCAGGAACTATCCCTTCATCAGGTTTCCTCATCTGCAGCATCACGATGTGTGAAATTGGGCTTCCTTGCATTTATTCTGTCTCTTTCGCAGAAACTGTATGCATCTCCTTGCTCTTGTTTTCATCAAGCTGTCAGGAAATAACTATGTGCACCCTCTTTTTCCCTTTCCTTTCTATAAGATTGGCTCCAGCCCCAAATAACCCACTCTCACCATTAGGGTGTCTACTTGGGACACTATTCTTTAAGCACAAACCTCAGGAAGGTTATTCTTAGACAAGGTGTCAAGGAAATCAGTTGCTAAGGCAAGAGACAGCTCTCCACTAGATGAGGACACCAGCCCGGGTGGGGTGAGGTGGTGGAGAAGACAGGAAGGGGGCCATTTTGTTCAAGCCAGCCCTGCCCATTCCCAGCCCTGCCTTGCTCTCTCAAATCCACGGAGTTTCAGGAGCCCACATTCCTCAGGGGAACTTGACTGAGCAAACATGCTCATGGATAGGCTGGATTAGGCCCCCCCCACCAAATGACACCTTAGCTACCGAAAATCAAAGTTGCCTGAGGCCAGGCTGTCGGCACATGCCTCCCATCTGCCATGGAGACAGAGGGTGTTTGTGCCCCCTAAACTATCTGGAGGTACTATGAGGCTGAAGGCACAGGTTGGTGGTTAGTTTGCTCTAGAGAAGCACTGCCTAGTAGAAATATATGTGTCACTTAAAAGTTTCTGGTAGGCACATAAAAAAGATTAAAAGAAACAGGTGACATTCATTTTAATACTGTAGCTTATTTGACCAGTATATTCAAAATATGATCATTGTACCATGTAATTGATATAAAAATTATTAATGAGCTATTTTACATTCTTTTCTTTTTGTACTAAGTCTTAGAAATCACATGCACATGTTATCCTTATAGCACATCCTACTCTGGACTGGCCACCTTCCGACTACTAATAGCCACATGTGACTTGTGGCTACTGTATGAGATGGTGCAGATAACAGAACATTTTCATCATCATAAAAGGTTCTATTAGACAATGCAGCGCAAGACCAAAAAACTGTGGGAAGAAAGAGTGACAGGTGAGAGCAGGGTGAGCCATCAAGATACTGGAGCTAAGAATTACAGCAGAAATGGGAATCGCAAGGATTGGGATATTCTAGAAGCCCAGCCCTACCTCTAACAGGAGATTAAAATGGGTTTTTATGAGAAGCCCAGGGCCCATGCCTACATTGTGGGGGGCTGCCCCACAGCAGTGGGAAAGCCAGCAAGTATAATTATTACTCAAGCCATCTGCTGGGTGAACCACCTCCACCTTAGCTCTTCTGATCTGTTAAGGCAGGGGCTGGAACAGAAGATCACCAGAGTCACGTACGTTCTTTCAATAACAATTCTGGGTTTGCAATCTAATTTGGTGAAGCAGATAAAGAAACATGATCAAATTACGTGCGCCTGTGTTTGCACATGTATGTGTTTGTGTGTGTGTTCTTGGCTGGAGAGGGAAGGGGGGTCATGTGCAAAATCCAGAAGTACAAATGCGACCACTAAAATCACCTCCTCACCAGTTGCCATCAGAACACAGAGAGACTCAAGAGGCTCATGAAGAAATTTGGAGCCACAAAGGAGATGCCTTGAGTCTAGAAAGAATGAGATGATGGGCATCCGGAAAGATGAACAGGCCGGAGGGAGAAGTGGTAATCAGAGGCATTCTCCAAAGGCAAGAGCTGCCAACTCTATTGTAAGGATGGCACCCTGATCCCCAAATCAAGCTTAATTCAGAATCCCACATAGGCTTTTGTATAGGGGAGAGTACAATTAGCCATCTTCCCCCCTCCTCGAGAGCCCCGAGAGCCTCATTCTCTGAGGTCCCCTCATATTCTGATCAGGGAGGCAGCAGAACCATATATGGATTCAAATCCTGGTTCTCCCAGTGGCTCCAGAGTTTCTAGCAGGTTAAAGGCTACCATCTGGTTGGAAAGGGGCTAAGGGACTTGCTTAACATGATGCATTTGGGGAGCAAGACCTCATTCCATTTTTATTGAGAATTTATTTATTCGAGACAGTTAAGAGTCAGAAATACTTTACCTATCCTTTGGTCCTACCATGGACTTTGGGCTAATTATTTAACCCGCCTTAGCTTAGTTTCCTCATCTATAAAAATGGGAATGCTCTTGCCCATATCACATGAACTTGCTGACTTGGACAAACCCCAGGCTAGAAACGGAGAGTGACACCAACAACTCCAAATCCCCAAACAAACATAAAAATCTCTGGATTAAAAAAAAAAAATCTCTGGATTTCTCCCTGCTGAGTCTCCCTTGACGATGACTTACAGCTCTCTCCCTACCACCATTCACTCCATCAGCTCCATCACTTAGTCACTCAACTCATTTATTAAGCAACAGTTGGGCGCTGGAAATTCCAAGATGACAAGGCATAGTTTTTCCATCTGAAATAGTCTGGGACTATCTGTGGTCTATCTACTTGGTACATAGGCATGTATCTTGGCTCACTGGGCTGCCTCACTGGTAGGCTCCCCACCCCCAAGTTAGGTACCACAGTTCGTGAATGAGTAGGGGCTGAGGACTCCAGCCGTTGGGAGAAATAAATAAGACTTGAAAGAGGGTTAGAGGGACATGTTGCTTCTTTAATTCGTAAACACCGAAGTCTGGACTCTGACACACGACTGGAAATTTCTCTGAGCCTCAGATTCCTTATCTGTAAAATAATGCCTCCATCACATCATGGTTTCCCACATGTGAAGTGTTTGGCAGACAGCGGGCAATGACAAATGTTAATTCCTTTCCCAATTTATTTCTCTCCACTACCCTCCCCCCAGATCTAAGGTTAGGGAAGGAGCCAGAGAACAGACACTTGCTATTTTCTTATTGCACATTCAGAGCACACTGTGTGTGGAGATTGCCACATACAGAATACCTCCATTCAGGATCGGATGGAGTTGGGGAAGCCAGTCCCATCTAGCTTTTGCATTTTCTTCTTCTTTCTTGCTTTCCAGAGGCCCTGTCTCAGAGGCTGTTTTTTGGCTATAAGACTTTATTTATTTTGCAGTTCTTACCCAACTGCCCACTGACCAAATTCTTACACTGGCAACTGGCATCACCTGGAAAGCTGTTTTCTCATTTTTTTCCTGAGATGGGCAGGTTTTCTGGGGCCAAACCTCAACAGCTGGAAGTCTGGTGCTTCTCTGCATGATAAAGGACTACCCCCTTGGTTCCATGGGCTTTGCCAAAGCGGCTAATACCCCAAGTTCCAGTCTGATTTGGCTCACTGTGCCTGGGCCACTTTGGAATGCTTCTAGTGGGCATCAGTCAGAATGAGACACAAGTGACCATTTGTAGAATATTTACTGGGGGGTGTGGATTCAGGAGTGGGTAGGTGGCCTCTCAGAGCTTCTAAGGGGCACAGAAATTGGGGTGCCACCCAGATTTTGATTCTGTGCCTCCCAGCCCACCCCCGACTTCTGAAAGTGGCACAGCTCCCCACGTTCCTCTTTGAGAAGAAAACGATGTGACAAAACAGTGGGTGGGGGCAAACGATGTGACAAAACAGTGGGTGGGGGCATAATGCTGCCCTGGTGAGTGGCTCCCACCCACTAGCCTCCCCACTAGTCTCCTCCCACACTGCCACCCCCACCCCCCCTGCAATGTAACAAAAGCACATCAAAACACATTTGCAAACTTAATCCTAAGTCTCTTGGTCAATCAACAAACGATTCTGAAGACTCAAAAGGAGGAAGAAAGTCATCCAGACAACGCTGGGAAAGATTCCTTCGGAAAAGCACAGAAAACCTTGCTTGATGCATGCAAGGCTAAGAATTGTTTTCTCCCTGCTGGCTGCTTTTCTCTGTTCTAAAGAGAAGCTTCCAAAATCAGCTAAATAAAGGGATCACACCAGAGGATGAGAGATAATGCTAAACCAACAAAAACAAAGACCCAAATGAAACAGAGCGAGCCATGAGAATCCACGGTTATCAAAACTTTGTTTGGCCGTATCTATTTATCATCTCTGCACACCCGGGCTCTGTGGAATATCATTCTGTTGATGTCACTTATCCTCAGCAAAATATTTACACATCCTTAAAAATGCCAGATGAGGGGGGCTGGCCGCAAGGCGCCCCTCAAGCCCCACCGCCAATTCTGGGCAGACCGTGAGATGGGGGCACGATGGGGGGTGGCTCCAGCGGGCACAGGTAAGAGCTACGGAAGATTCGGGGAACTCGGCCACCCAGGAGCTGCGCTCTGCCCTGCCCACCTCTTCCCTACCTGACTCTGCAAGAAGTAGCCTCATCCTCCCCCCNCCCCCCCCCCCCCCCCCCATATGGTGTCAGTGCCTCCTCCTCCTCCCCCTTCCCCTGCCTTTCTCATTGATTAAGTTCTCAAACCATTGTTAAAGCCGGGTTGCTTTCCCCTGGAAAACTAGGCTGAATTCATTAAGCTTTCCCCTGCCACAAAAGGAATATTCATAAAAGTTTGGCAGGCAGAAAGGGAGGCTGACTGCCTGCCATGGGGTGGGTGACAATTCGCTCCTCCAAAGCCACCTTCTTCTTGCGTGCCCCATCCCTCTCTCCATCCATCCGTCGTGCCCCAAACCTACTCCAGGGACTTCTGATAGGGAAACACAAAGCAGCAGCTGTTTGGCAACATTTCTACCCCTCGCCGGCAACTGTGGTGGGATGCCATTTCCCCACCCAGGCGGAGCTTATCCTGAACAATAGTCGGGCTTTAAACGGCAAACAAGCAAACACATAGAGCACAACCCCAACCCCGAAAAAGCCAACGCGGAGAGAAGCGATAACTCCCTCCGCAGCAAAAGGCACCGCTGAAACGCACGCAAAAATGCTGCGAGGACGCTGTTCGATGCCTAACATGGCAGAAAGCCCGAGCTGGTGCGGCCACCCCGGGTCTGGGCACTGGGGGGCACGAAGGCTCCCGGGACGCCGACGCACACTCACCCGGCTTCGGGGGGATGCGGGGCCGGCCGGGCGTCACAAAGACAAGCCCAGCGCGATCTGGCAAAACCCAACTTTCCACCCGGCTCGCCAGGGCCGCCAGATACGTCAACAGAATCCATCTTTCGAAGGGCCTGGAAGGCGCCGGGTTTTCCGGGCCGGGGCAGAGCGGCAAAGCCGGAGGCGGCCCGGTGCGGTGCCCGGGCACGGAGTCCGCCGCGCGCCGCCCTCTGTGCCGGGTGCCAGCGCTGGTGGCGGCCCGAAACCCACTTCGGGGCCCCCGCCCCGCCGGCCGGCGCCGCCTCTCCGGCCCCGCCAGCC
>NC_048238.1:14492483-14507358 GCF_002007445.2 Ailuropoda melanoleuca
TTCTCCGGTCTCGCCTCGCCGCCCGCCGCCTGAAGGGGGTGCGCAGCGGTGGGAGCCGCCGTCGCCGCTGTCACCGAGCCGCTGTCGCCGCCGCCGTCGCCGGTTGTGCGTGAGTGTGTGTGCGCCTGTGTCCGGGCGAGTGTGTGTCTGCGTGCGGCGCCCGGCCTTTACTATATACACCAAGGGGTGGGAGGAGGCGGGGAAGGGGAGGGCTTGGGGGAGGTGGCGGAGGAGGGGGAGCAGGAGGGGGGCGAGAGGGTACCCGAGGAGGCGGCGGCGGAGGAGGGACAGGTGATCTCGCCCACGGGGAGGGCGTGGCTGTGGGCGGCGCAGGGTGGCAGGAGGAAGGGGCGCCCAAGGCGCGGGCCAGGGGAGGGGGAGATGGACATCGGGGAGGGCCGGCGGAGCGGGGATCTTGCTGCCAACTGGAGGGCTGGGGACCATTCCAGACCCCAGGATGAAGAAGAGCGAGAACAGAGCTCAGGAGAGAGGAAGTGGCTGGCTGATAGGGGCAGGAGAGGTGGGAAGGGCCCAGCCATCACCTCCTAAAATGCCAGTGTAAGATCTTACAGGTGTAAGATCCTTCTCACAAGGTGTGAGATTATTAAAGACAAAATTAGCCCACGGGCATAATCTAATTTCCACAAACTTGCCTGAGAGGTGATTTGTTTATTAATCTAACATTTCTTAAGCACTTGGTGTTTGCTGGACACTGGGGCTAAGACCTGGAGTTACAGAGGTGATTGAATATATGGTTGCTAATGAGTAAATAAGTAATAGGTATTAGTAGTACTACTGATCATTTAAAAATAAAATAAAAAACCTAAATCCTATAAATGTTTTAAGAGAGCAAAGGAAGCAACTGCACTGGTTTAATTAATCCCTACAGATGTTAAGATTTTTTTCTGGAAATCAAAACAGGATGAAGATATTTGAGAGAGAATGGCAGAGCTGAAGTTACTTTAATCAGAGCAGAGAGCAGTCTGAATCTAGCTGTCCTTTGCATGTTCAATCCTCCATCTCAACACGGGGATTAGTAACCATGACTTCCCTCTTGTAGAATTTGGGGTGGCCACACAGAGTGTGAAAGACACAGAGAGCAGCCTGGCAAGTTTATGGGAACCTGAACTCATTTTTGAGAGGTTCTATTCTAACCTTGTTGTATTGCAAGCATAATGTGGTAGAAATCAGGGCCACATTATGACTTTTGTGGATATTTTTGCCTTTGTGAATTCCGCCTCCATTAAAAAAATACCTAAAAGTGATATTTTATAATTGCATTGGTGTAAAGATAAATGTATTATTATATGTTAATACATTTTCTTCAGTCTAGAAAATCAATTTTTCTTTTGATTTTAAATGAAATGAAAACATTTCTGTGGCTCCTGAAAGTATTGCAGGCTCCAAGCACTGTGCCTATTGCTCCTAAGAAAGAAGTTAAGCCCTGGTGGTACCATTCCTTGATACTGAATTTCCTCTTTTGAAAAAAAAAAAAGTTAAATTAAGAAGTACTCAGTCAACATAGAGGCATAAAGGCACACAATATAAGTTTAAGAATTGATAATAATGAATATCAACAGAAAATACCAGTTCCTACTTGTTTTGGTCAGGCTCTCGGGGTCTCAAATGAGCTTCGAGTCATTAATGATACCTGTGGAAATATTTGCCTGTGAATGTGTCTTCAGCCATTTCAGTAGCCAACCATTTGCTCTAGAGATCTCATAAATGTTCTGAATCCTTGAATCAGGTATGTGAGGTCTCTGTTGCCAGGACCTAGCCTGAATACAGCTGAATACAATACACAGCTGGGCAATTATAATTGGGCAAGTTCATGGATGAAAGATCCATAAAGGTTTTGTGTGTGCTGAGGGGGTATGTGTGTATAAGGTAGGGATTGATATCCTGGAAGGCAATTACTAGCCTATTTCTTTTGTTGGCCTCATCACAACCTTGGGTTAATATTTGATCCTCGCTGGCAGTTGTGATTCATATTTGCTGCCCTTTGAGGTGCTTATGTTTTCAGGAAAGACTATATTGATTCAGATTAATGCATAATAAACAGGCATTATGGTCCCACAGAAGTGTACAGTGGCACCCTTCTGAATTTTCATCGTGACTGCCCTTGCAGAGAGAAGGAAAAAAGAGAAGTCCATACTTATAGAGCTGGTCTGGATAGGGGAGGAGATGTCTGGGGACAGAAATAAGACATTAATATGGAAGAATTGTATTCATACAGTTAAAGGGATGCCCAAGAAAATGGAGGGAAGAAAGGATATGCCCAAATAGCAGGAAAGAACCCAAAGAATCTTCCAGGGCGGCTCAGGGTGATTTTCGAGATCTCTGATTTTAATATTTGGTGATTTTAAGTAAGGACTCAAGAAATTTCCCATCTCAGATCTGATTCTTTGATCTATACCTTGCTTTTCCAATATAGCATCTCCTCGTAATCTAGTTTTCACATACTTGCCAAATGGATGATTCATTTATTTATCCAAATAAACATTCATTAAGCACCTGCTGTATGCCAGTCACTGAGCTAAGGACTATAGTTAGAGAGACGGTTAACATATGGTTGCTGACCCCAAAGAGCTCAGAGGCCATTGATACAATGTGACACTATATAGTGCATGAGGTGTTACCACATGAACTAGGTGAACTCCAAAGGAGTGGGGCTAGCCCTGTGCTAGGAAAGGGTAGAGAATGGCATGGGGCAGAGCAGTCAGAAAAGACTGCACAGAGATGGTGACAAAAGCTGAGCATTGAGAAATAAGTAGAAGTAGTTCAAAGTACCGGAAAGACATTACAAATGAAAGGAACAGCAGGCACCAAAGCTCAGATGCAAAGCACATTCTGGAGGCTGCAAATATTCTGTGAGACTGGAGTGGAGGCTGTGAAGAATAGCAGGGCTGGGGGTGGAGGAGGCTAGGGAGAAGCTGAGGTCCCTGGTCTGTGTGTAAGGAGCTTTTCCTTGTAGTCAATGGGGAGCCAATGAAGACTTAAAGCAAAGAGGTAACCAAGAGAGATCTGGGTTGAGGAATGCTCACTCTATTCATGGGTGTGAAGGGCCAATTGGAGGGAGTGAGGTTGGCAGCAGGGAGACCAGGTGGAGAGGCTGTGGCAATGATCACGGTTTGAATCAAGATAGCACCAGCAGAGAAGAAGAGTAGGAACTTGAGTCAAGTTCTACTCAAGATGCAGAATTGACAGGACTCAATGATGGAGGAAACAGAAGGAGCGAGGGTAACTGGCACCTGGCTTTCTGAATTGGGTGACAGGATGGGTTGAGGGGTGTAGTCAGTGAGACAGACATCCTAGGAAGAGAAGCAGATTTGGGACTGGAGATGATGAATGTTATACGTTCCCCCAGAAGCAGATCCTGAGACAAGGATTCAAGAGCAGAAAGTTGATTTGGAAGGTGAAGGTAGGAGGCCTTCAATAAGTGATGGCTAGTCATGATTCTCTCCCCTCATGTTTGTGCTTTGGGCTCTTATTCCCAAGGAGCTTCAATACCCCTTACTAGTACAAGTCTTACAACCTTCCTTTTCCATGCGGAGGGAGCAGGTGGACAGACTGGGTTTGGAGCCATGTGTCACCTGAGTCTACCAGGGTTTCCAAATTAGGGGAGAGCCCAGTACAAGCTAAGTGAGAAGCCAGGTTGCATGAGACAAAGTAGAGTGCATGTTTATCAGCACAAAAGGGACCAGAAACGAAAATTAAAGCCAGGAGAGAGATTTGGAGTCATGGGGCATGAATAATAGGCAGTGGATTTTGATTAAGTGGAAAATAGCCTCTGATTTGGTTTTGTGTAGCTAAATTATTTTGCTGGATGGGAAAAAAAATGCCAACTATACCACGAGTGTGTTTGAAATACTGGCACATAAAGGACCAAGAACAGGCTGGCTCAGAGATGACACCACACAGCCTAGCCTTCTGAGGGAAAATGATGTTCAGTGGAGAAACACACCCACACCTTTACATACACCAAGTCCTCTTCTCTTTCCAGGTGTCAGACTAGCCTGTGCTTTCTTAAAACTTGATTCACAAATGAACCAGACCGATCTCTGTAAGAAAGGGAAACCCATCAAAGTTGCCCTGGGGTGATAAGCATTGACAATTGGACTATTATCCAAAGCAATCATGACAAATAACTGCTGAGACACGCCACGGGAGGAGTGTTAACGTGAAAGGAGACAAAAGCAGTGGCTCCTAAATATCCCTGATGGCTGGAAACCACCGTTCCCTGCACCTGGCGCTGTGATGACAGCAAGGGGCTCTCTCTGCCATTGTCTCTTGGAAGAAGAGCTATGGGGGCCTTCTCACCCAGCAAACCCATGGGCTGTTGGGAATCATTACCTCCCTCATAGATAAAACCCATCCAGCCTAGCTAGCACGCCATTTATAAAAAGATGAGCACGTGGCCGTCAATTTCACAAATGGTCCACGCCCCCAAATGATTGCATGCTCCTGCCACCTTCCCTGTGGGGACGGCCCCTCGCGTTTGTCCCCATTCACGCATGGCAAGTCTCTCCAACATAACTGACAAGGTTTCTGTTGCTATAATAAGTTCAAGAGGTGAAAGGACTCGACAAGGTCATTCATTTTGGAACAGGGCATCAGTGTGTAATACAGAATGGACTTTAATCACACTGTCTGTCTTCAGCTGAGAGAATTTCTCATATTATTGAATTGTATGAACAATTCCATAGAAGGAGGAAAAGAGAACAAGAGTAAAGTCTCTGGCTAGGATGGCTAGCAGTTTTCATTGCTGTCCTTTGCCTTTTTGGCCTCTCTGTGCCAGGTCAACATGCGAGCTCTCACGAGATAGCTCGACATCAGCCCCTGCCTACCTCAGCCCCTCGCAGGTGAAGTCTCTGATGCTCTTCATCCCTATGGGTATGCCTGCCCAATTTCTGAACCAGACCAGCAGTGTGTTGGGTCTGACACGCCCCCAAATGATTGCATGCTCCTGCCACCTTCCCTGTGGGGACGGCCCCTCGCGTTTGTCCCCATTCACGCATGGCAAGTCTCTCCAACATAACTGACAAGGTTTCTGTTGCTATAATAAGTTCAAGAGGTGAAAGGACTCGACAAGGTCATTCATTTTGGAACAGGGCATCAGTGTGTAATACAGAATGGACTTTAATCACACTGTCTGTCTTCAGCTGAGAGAATTTCTCATATTATTGAATTGTATGAACAATTCCATAGAAGGAGGAAAAGAGAACAAGAGTAAAGTCTCTGGCTAGGATGGCTAGCAGTTTTCATTGCTGTCCTTTGCCTTTTTGGCCTCTCTGTGCCAGGTCAACATGCGAGCTCTCACGAGATAGCTCGACATCAGCCCCTGCCTACCTCAGCCCCTCGCAGGTGAAGTCTCTGATGCTCTTCATCCCTATGGGTATGCCTGCCCAATTTCTGAACCAGACCAGCAGTGTGTTGGGTCTGACACGAAGCTGGCTTCTCCCATCTGAGCCCCTTGTGTTCCTGAGGCATCGCCCAGCCTCCGAGTCACAGCATTCTCCAGTCATTCTCTCCAAGACCCCCTCCCACACTGGCCTCAGACCTCGGATTAGGCTTCTGGGTCTGCTTCTCTGCATGGCTCTCATGCCTTCCATCGAACGTAGAGCTCCACCACCTCATCCCACTCACTAAAGTATCTCCCATCAATCTGTGGTGGCCAGATTGCTGTCTGCACGGGATTAGAGTTGGTTTCTCAGTCACTGACACCCTGCCTTACAGGGAATGCCCCAAAACCTGACAAGAGTATTTGCATAAATTGTAGACTACCACCATCCTGGATTATCTCCTTCACTCCTTCTATCAGGTGGTTCCTTATTAGAGATTTATAGTGATTGTTTTTGTCTTTTTGAAGAACAAACATTTCACTCACAAGGTGACCTTTTGAAAACTACACTATTGCTTTAGAAAAAAATTCATAGTTAATATAAAAATACTTTAGAATACATGTAATTTATTATTTTAAGATGATTTTTCATTGTTTCATTAAAAATTATATAAGTGTAACAGGCTATTCTATCTTCAGTATAAACATTGACTCATAGCCCCTCTCAATGATCTATATATTCTCTTTTCTTTCTATAGCATTTACCCATCTGAAATAATATTACATGTGATTTTACTCTTGCTTTTGCGTCTTAATAACTTCAACTAATAAGCATTTCCCATAGCATTCTGATATTACATAATCAAAATAGACATTTTCGATGGTTCAGTGAACAGTTTTATCAAGTGCATTCAACACCATATACTTAGCTTTTCCCCTACTGTTGGAAGTGTAGGCTATTTCCAAATTCTGCTGTTGTAATGAACACTACAATTAGTTTCTTTGTGTATATCAATGTTCCCATTAATAATTATTTCTCAGAATAAATACACAGCTGTAATATTTCTGGGGCAGACACAGAAACATTTATATGTTGCCAAACTTATTTTAAAAAGGATATTCCACTAACTCCAAGTATGAGCTCTGAGAAGACTTGCCTTATGTGTACTCATCAGCCTAGGCCAAAATATTTGTCATATTTTGTTTTAAACTATATTTCATTGATTACTAGGGAGGTGGGCCATTTTTGTGCTTTCTACTTGTATACCTAAAGTATAATTTTATACCTTGTCAGTTTATTGCTTTCACACGCTTATTAAATAAATAATAGTATTTGCATCTTATTTGTGTTTATGTGTCCTTTATTTAATACAATGTAAATGTAAGTCACAAGAGCAACAAACAAATCCCTAAAGTGAGATTGCTGGATCATACGGGAGTTCTATTTTTAATTTTTTTAAAAGTAGACTCCACACCCAGCGTGGAGCCCAATGAGGGGCCTGAACTCATGACCCTGAGATCAAGATCTGAGCTAAGATCAAGAGTCACATGCTTAACGGACTGAGCCACCCAGGTGTCCCTCTACTTCTATTCTTTTGGAGGAGGCTCCATACTGTTTTCCATGAGGGCTGTACCAATTTACGTTCCCATCAACAGTACACAAGGGGTCTCTCTTCACAGTCTCGACAACATTTGTTATCTCTTGTCTTTTTCATAATAGCTGTCTTAATAGGTGAAATGATATCTCATTATGGTTTTGATTTGCATTTCCCTGATGATTAGTTACATGGACCACTTTTTCATGTATCTGTTGACTACTTGTATGTTTTCTTTGGAAAATTGGACCCGAATTGGATTATTTGTGTTTTTGCTATTGAGTTGTATGAGTTCCTTATATATTTTGGATATTAACCTTTTTTATACCTCAGATACATGGTTTGCAAATATTTTCTCTCATTCCATATGTTGCTTTTTCATTTTGTTGATTGTTTCTCTTGCTTCCTAAACGCTTTTTAGTTTGATGTAGTCCCACTTGTTTATTTTTGCCTTTGTTGTTTGTGCTTTTGATGTTATATTAAAAAAAAATCATGGCCAGACCAATGTCAAGGAGCTTTTCTGTGTTTTCTTCTAAGGAGTTTTAGTTTCAAGTTTTGCATGTAAATCTTTAATCTATTTTGAGTTAATTTTTGTGTATGGCATAAGATTAGGGTCCAATTTCATTCTTTTATGTGTGTACATCCAGTTTTCCCAACACCATTTATTGAAGAGACTATTCTTTCCCCATTGTGTATTCTTAGAGCCCTTTTCAAAGATAAGTTGACCATATATGTGTGAGTTTATTTCTGCGTTCTCTATTATGTTCCACTGATCTATGTGTCTGTTTTTATGCCAGTACCATATTGTTTTGATTACTATAGCTTTGAAATATAATTTGAAGCCAGGAAGTGTGATGCCTCCAGCTTTGTTCTTCTTGCTCAGGATTGTTTTGGCTATTTGGGTTCTCTTGTGGTTTCATTTATCCCTTGGATGCAAAGATGTTTCAACACGCACAAATCAATAAACCTTAACAGAATGGAGCATAAAAGCCATATGATCATCTCAGTAGATATAGAAAAAAAGCATTTGAAAAAAATTCAACATCTTTTCATGATAAAAATCTCTCAATAAATTAGGTATAGAAAGAATATACCTCGACATAATAATGACCATATATGACAATTCCACAGCTAATATCAAATACAACAGTGAAAAGCTAAAAGTTTTTCCTCTAAGATTAGAAATAACACAAGGGTGCTCATTCTCTTCACTTCTAATCAACATAGTACTGGAAGTCCTAACTAGAGCAATTAGGCAAGAAAAAGAAATAAAACGCATCCAAACTCAAAAAGAAGAAATTAAATTGTCTCTTTGCAGATTACAAGATCTTATACAGAAAAAACTCTCTGGGTGCTTGGGTGGCACTGTCGGTTAAGCATCCGCATCTATCTCTTGATTTCAGCTCAGGTCGTGATCTCAGGGTCATGGGGTTGGGCCCCGTGTCAGGCCCCAAGCTCAGCACGAAGTCTGCTTTAGATTCTCTCACTCCCTCTCTGCCACTCCCCCCACTCACATTCTCTCTAAAATAAATCTTTTTAAAAAAAATACTTTAAAAAAGAAAAAACTCTAAAGACTCCACCAAAAACTTGCTAGAACTAATACACAAATTCAGTAAAGCTGCAAGATACAAAATCAATATACAAAAACGAGCTGTGTTTCTTTACACCAAAAACACACCATCTGAAAAAGAAGTTTGGGGGAAAAACCCAGTTCCAATAGCATCAAAAAGAATAAAATACTTTGGAGTAAATTTCACCAATGAGGTGAAAGTTCTGTACATTGAAAACTATAATACAATGATGAAAAGAAATCAATGAAGACACAAATAAATGGAGAGATATCTTATGTTGTTGGATTGGAAGAGTTAATATTATTAAAATGTCCATACTATCTAAAGTAATCTAAAAACTCAGTGCAATCCCTATCGAAATTCCAATGGCATTTCTCGTAGAAATAGAAGAAACAATCCTCATATTCGTATACAACCACAGAAGACCCCGAATAACCAAAGCAATCTGGGGAAAGAAGAAAATGCTGAGAGTTTTTTTTGACCACGAATGAGTGTTGAATCTCGTTAAATGTGTTTTCTGCATCAATTACTAGTGATTAACTGATTTTTCTTCTTTAGTCTATTGATATGATAACACCGATTTATTTTTTAAAAGACTTTATTTTTTTACAGCAGTTTTAGGTTCACAGAAAAACTGAGAGGAAGGTATGGATTCCCCATATAGCCTCAACCTCTCCACATGCATAGCTCCCCCTCCCATTATCAGTTCATTCAAAAAACTAGTAAATTTGTTACAATTGAAGAACCTACATTGATACATCATAATCCCCCAAAGCCTTTGGTTTCATTCTTAGTGGTGTACATTCTATAGATTTTGATAAATGTGTAACGTCATCTCTTCATTATTATAATATCATACAGAGTACTCTCAGTGCCCTAAAAAATCCTCCGTGCTTCAGCTATTCATTCCTCCTTTCTCCCCCAACCCCTGGCAACCACTGATCTTTTTACTGTCTCCATAGTTTTGCCTTTCCCAGAATGTCATATATTGGAATCGTAAGTATGTAGGTTTTTCAGATTGGCTTTTTTCACTTAGTAATATGCATTTAAGGTTCTTCCATGTTTTTGCATGGCCCAATAGGTCACTTCTTTTCAGTGCTGATTAATATTCCATTGTCTACACATGCCATGGTTTATTTATCCATTCGCCTACTGAAGGGCATCTTGGTTGCTTTGAAGTTTTGGCAATTATGAATAAAGCTGCTATAACTCCATGTGCAGGGTTTTGTGTGGACATAAGTTTCAGCTCCTTTGGGTAAATACCAAGGAGCGTGATTGCTGAGTCCTAAGGTAAGAGCACTTCAGTTTTAGATGAAACTACCAAACTGTCTTCCAAAGTAGCTGTAACATTCATTTTGAATTCCCACCAGCAATGTATGAGAGTTCCTGTTGCTCCACATCCTCACTAGCATTTGGTGTTACCAGTGTTCCAGATTTTGGCATTCTAATATGTGTGGAGAGGCATCTCACTGTTGTTTTAACTTCCATTTCCCTTATAATATGATATGAAACAAATTTTATATATTTGTCATCTGTACATCTACTTTGACGAGGTGTTTCTTAAGGTCTTTGGCCATTTTTTAATTGGGTTGTTTTTTTATGGTTGAATTTTAAGACTTTTTTGTATTTTTGGATAACAGTCCTTTATCAGATGTGTCTTCTGAAAACCTTTTCTCCCAGCCTTGTCTTCTAATTCTCTTGACATTGCCTTTTGCAGAGCAGATCTTTTTAATTCTAATGAAGTCCAGCTTACCAACTATTTCTTTCATTGATCGTGCCTTTAGTGTTGATCTAAAAAGTCATTGCCATTCCCAAGTCCATCTAGGTTTTCTCCTATGTTAGTTCTGGACATTTTATAGTTGCATTTTACGTTTAGGTCTATGATCTACTTTGAGTTAATTTTTGTGAAAGGTATGAGGTCCGTGCCTAAGTTCATTTTTTTTTGTATGTGAATGTCCAGTTGTTCCAGCATCATGTGTTGAAGAGACCATCTTTACTCTGTTGTATTGCCTTTGCTCCTTTGTCTAAGATCAGCATTAGTATGTTTTTGAATGTTGAACGAGACTTGCATATCTGGGATAAATTCCACTTGGTCATGGTGTATTCTTTTTATACACTGTTGAATTTGATCTACTAATATTTTGTTGAGGACTTTTGTGTCTAAGTTCATGAGCAATATTGGTGTGTAGTTTTTTGTTTTTTTAAATTTGTTTTTGGGTTTTTTGGGGTACCAGTTCTTCTACTTTTGGTGTCAGGGTAACATTTGCCTCATAAATTGGAAAATTTCCCTCCTCTTCTATTGTCTGGAAAAGATTTTGTATAATTGATGTTAACTCTTCTTTAAATGTTTGGTAGAATTCTCTTATGAAACTGGACCTGAAGAATTCTATTTGGGGGAGTTTTAAAATTACATTTTCAGTTTCTTTAGTGGTCACAGGACTATTCAGATTATCTATTTCATTTTGGTTGAGTTTTGGTAGCTTGTGGTTTTAGAAGAATTGGTCCATGTCTTCTAAGTCGTTAAATTTATTGGTGTAAATTGTTTGTAGTAGTCCTTCATTAACTTCTTAATGATTAATAAGATCTGTAGTGATATCCCTGGTTTAATTACTGATATTGGTGACTAATTTCTTTTCTATTTTCATTTTTATCAGCTGTCTTAGAACCTTATCAATATTATTTTATTTTTTTATGAACCAAAATTTTACTTCATTTTTACTATTATTTTCCTATTTTTCAATTTCATTTATTTCTGCTTTTTTTTTTTCTTGCTATGGTTTATTTTATTCTTCCTTTCCTAGTTTCTTGAGATAGAAACTTTGGTTATTGATTTTTGATCTTACCTTTTTTCAGCTACAAATTTCCCTGTCAGCACTGCTTTAGTTGCATCCCATATGTTTTCTTCTTGTGTTTTTATTTTCATTTTTTTGTGCAATTTTTATTTCCTTGGAGACATCCTCTTTGACACTTGAATTATTTAGGAGTGCCTAATTTTCAGGTGTTTAGAGATTTTCTTGTTCTTTTTTTTCTGTTATTGATTACTAGTTTGATTCTATATGATCAAAGCATGCTAAGAATGATCACAATCCTTTCAAATTTGTTGTATTTTTGTTTTATATCTCTAAATATTGTCTATTTTGGTAACTGTTACGTGGATGCTATTGTTGGGTAGAGTGTTTTATATATGCCAATTAGATACTGTTGGTTATGTTGTTCAGATTTTCTATATCTTCTTTAATGTTTTGCCTAATAATTAATTCTCCAATTGCTGAGAAGCAAATGTGGAAGTCCCTGACTATAATTGTGAACTGGTCTATTTCAACTTTCAGCTCTATTAGTTTTTCCTCCATTCATTTTAAGACTCTGCTGTTTGGTGCATACACAGTTCGAATCATTAGAGCTAATAAATGCTTTGACCCTTTCCTTATGTAATGTTCCTCTCTATCCCTGCTAATTTTCTTTCATCTGTAGTCTACTTTATCTGATATTAATATAGCCTAATTAATGCTTGTATAGTAGAACTGTTTCCATTCTTTTACTTTCAACCTATCTATAACATATCTATAACATAAAATTTGAAGTCAATTTTTTTATAAACTGCATATATTTGGTCCTACTTTTTAATTCATTCAATGAGTCTGCCTTTTTATTGGTGTATTCAGACCATTTACATTTAAGATAATTACTGATATGTTAGAGCTTAAGTCTGCCATTTTATTATTTTTTTAATTGTTTCTTCTTTCTCTTTTTGTGTTCCTGTGGATTACATGAACTTTTTTAGGAATCCATCTTGCATTATTCATAGTGTTTTTGAATGTCTCTTTGTATAGCTTTCTTAGTGGTTGCTCTGGATATTACAGTATAACTATGTGATGTAGTACAGTGTACCATATCGACACTTTGCCACTTCAGGTGAAGTGTGGAAATCTTACTTCCATTTGGGTCCCTTTACTCTCATTGCTTTCAGCCATTATTGTCTTGAGTATCAGATGGTGTCATAACTTTTGTCTCAATCATAAAACACAATTTGTAAAATTGGGAGAAGAAGGATAGTCTACTGTATTCACCCATATGACTGCCCTTCCTACTGTTCAAGGAAGTAAATAATAAAGATCAGGGCAAAAATGAACAAACAAACAAAAAGACTAGATAAACAATAAAAAAGATCAATGAAATTGAGGTTTTTTCTTTAAAGATAAAATTGATAAAACTTTAGCGAGACTAAGAAAAGATTCAAATAAATAAATTATAAATGAAGGAGGAGACATCACAACTGATACCACAAAAATAAAAACAATCACAAGAGACTACTATGAAAAATTATGCGCCAACAAATTGGTTATCCTAGAAGAAATGGATATATTTTTAGAAAGGTACAACCTACCAAGACTGAATCATGAAGAAACAGAAAATCTGAACAGACTAATAATGAGTAAGGAGATTGAATCAGTAATAAGAAACCTCCCAACAAAGAAAAGCCTAGGGCCAGATGGCTTCACTGGTGAATTCTACCAAACACTTAAAGAAGAACTAATGCCAATCCTTCTCAAACTCTTCCAAAAAATCGAAGAGGAGGGAACATTTCCAAACTCATTATGCCAGCATTACCCTGACACCAAAGCCAGACAAGCTACACTACAAGAAAATAACAGGCCTATATCTTTGATGAACAAGATGCAAGAATCCTCAACAAAATACTAGCAGCTGAACTCAACAGCACATTAAAAGCATCATACACCATGATCAAGTGGAATTTAACACTGGGATGCAAGGTGGTTGAACATACGCAAATTGATAAGCATGGCACATCACATTAACAGAATGAAGGATAAAAGCCATGTCATCTCAATAAATGTAGAACAATTCAACATCCTTTCATGATAAAAACTCTTAACAAATTAGGTATAGAAAGAATGTATCTCAACATGACAAAGGCCATAAATGACAAAATCATAGTTAACATCATACTCAAGGGTGAAAAGTTAAAAGCTTTTCCTGTAATATTGGGAACAAGACAAGGATGCTCACCTTCACCACTTCTAGCCACCATAATACTGGAAGTTCTAGCAAGAGCAATTAGGCAAGAAAAAGAAATAAAAGGCACCTAAATTGGGAAAGAAGAAATATAATTGTCTCTGTAGATGACATGATCTTATACATAGAAAATCCTAAAGACTCCACCAAAAAAACTCTAGAACAAATAAACAAATTCAGCTAAGTTGCAGGATACAAAATTAACTTTCTTCCTTCTTGATGCTTCAAGATTCCTTATTTTATAACTTCCTTTCTGCCTGAAGAACTTCCTGTAGCCATTATTTAAGAGTAGGTCTGGTAGCAACAAATTCTTTTAATTTTTATCTGCAAATGTCTTGATTCCCCTTCACACCTAAAGGATAGTCTTTCCTTTTAGAACTTGAAAAATTTTATACCACTTCCTTCTGCTTTCCATGGGTTCAGATGAGAAACCCCCTGCTATTCAAATTGGTGTTCCCTCATAGGTAATGTATCATGTCTGCTGCTTTCAAGGTTTTATCTTTGCCTTTAGCTTTCTGAGGATATACCTATGATGTTTTTACATGATTAAAAAAAACTCAGCCTGTTGGGGCTTGCTCAGATTCTTGTATCTGTCTCTTTTCTTTTGTTAAATTTGGAGTGTTTAAAGTCCTTATTTTTTTCTTTTTTAAAAGATATTTATTTGAGAGAGAGAGAGAGAGAACACAAGCAGGGGAGAGGGAGAAGCAGGCTCCCCGCCAAGCAGGGAGCCCAACATGGGCCTTGATCCCAGGACCGAGCTGAAGGAGATGCTTAACCGACTGAGCCACCCAGGCGTCCCAGTCATTATTTTTTCTAATACTTTTTCAGTTCCCCCTCTCTTTCTCCTCTTCTCCTGGGAATCCAATGCTATGTATGTTTCCTTGTTATTCCACAGGTTCCTGAGAGTCTATTATTTTTTTCCAATCTATTTTCTTTTTTTTTCTATTTTAATGTTTTTTTATTATGTTAGACACCATACAGTACATCCCTGGTTTCTAATGTAAAGTTTGATGGTTCATTAGTTGCATATAACACCCACTGCACCATGCAATATGTGCCCTCCTTACTACCCATCACAGTCTATCCCATTCCCCCACCCCCACCCCTCTGAAGTCCTCAGTTTGTTTCTCATAGTCCATAGTCTCTCATGCTTCATTCCCCCTTCTGATTACCCCCCTTTCTTTATCCCTTTCTTCCCCTACCGATCTTCCTAGTTCTTATGTTCCATAGTTGAGAGAAATCATATAATTGTCTTTCCCTGCTTCACTTATTTCACTTAGCATTATCTCCTCTAGTGCCGTCCATGTTGCAGCAAATGTTGAGAACTCGTTCTT
>NC_048238.1:14507458-14563369 GCF_002007445.2 Ailuropoda melanoleuca
TATATATATATATATATAAATTTATAATATTTAGGAGTCTTTTTCCAGAGAGAAATTTGTTTTTAAAGAAACTGAAGACAAGAGACTTCCTTCCCCCAAAGATCCTCCAGGAAAACTATCTCCAAATGAAACCAAACTGCAGATAGCATTCTGGATGAAATTCACTACCCAATGCAGAAGAGTTTATGTATTTTGGCAAGTGCAATTGGGCCGTGATTATTTGTTATATTGAGCCATGGGAAACTACTCACTGGAAATAGATTAAGGTATCTTTGGAAAAATCTCTTAACACTTTCAAGATGTTGGGATGCCATCTCACCTATCCCAAATTTCCTCCAGCACATGAAATGGCCTTCCAGCATCCGGAAAAAGTGAACCAAGCTTCCAAAAGTGTCTGTCTTGCAGTTAGCTGACACTCCTGCCTGAGGTGCAACTGGTTTCAACGGTCTTAGCTTCCTCCTGCATGTCTTATAGTATTTATGGTAAAAGTTATGATGCTTTGGTAATTTGAGACCTCAAGTCAGCTGAGCTATTAAATCATGACTCTATGAGCAGGTGAGATGGCAAGGATTTGAGTACGAATGATCAGGTTTATAAAGTACAGGTGCATGAATTCATCCAATAGTATAAGTATTAGTCAACTTGAAAGAATCTAAGGGTCGGAGCCACAAAATATGATGTATAAATGATTTCACCAAGAGAAGCGATGCACTCATTAATAGGACAGGTTCTAACATCTATAATCCTGCAATTTGGGGCAACAGGAAGCAAATCTGCCCTTGCAAACCTGCCTAGAAGCACTAATATTATTAGTTCTCCTCATTTGTTTCTCAATATAAGATCATCAGCTAATGCTTCAGAATATTCCCCTGCACCAAAAACTGCCCTCATGTGAAGTGAACAGGTAAAAAGCCATTGATGTTTTATCTGCAATATGGCTGGCTCTGCAGTGCCAAGGCAAACTGGAGAAATAATTATTTGATGTTAAATAATCATTTGCTTATTTGATAATTTAAAAATCCCAAATTATTATTGCAACCCAAATGTCTCCTGGGGGATATGCATGAGTCAAATTAATCCAAACTTCCTGGATCTTAACTCCACCTGCTTATCAAGAGTCACCAGTGCTACGGTCTGAAATTTGTGCCCCTTCTCCCCCAAATTCATATATTGAAATCCTACCCCCCAAGATGATGGTATTAGAAAGTGGTGGCCTATGGGAGGTGATTAGGTCATAAGGGTAGAGCCCTCACGACTGGGATTAGTGCCCTTATAAAAGAGACCTCACAGAGTTCCTTACCCCTTCTAGCATGTGAGGATACAACAAGAAATCAGCAGTCTGCAACTTGGAAGTGGACCTTCAGAACCCAATCATGTTGCCATTCTGATCTTGGACTTCCAGCCTCCAGAATTGTGAGAAATAAATGTTTGTTTATAAGCCACCCAGTTTACGGTATTTTTGTTATAGCAACCCGAACAGACAGCTTTCTGGAAAAGCCCCCTCCCAACCAAGTATAGCTCATGAACCGGTATGGCAGCTGCAGCCTCCACACATCCACTGTGATCCAATTTTTGTCCTCTCCTGTAATGGCTTCCCCTTGCAGTGTCACCTACTCAAAAGTGGAGTGAGGGTCTCTTCCCAGGGTTGCTGCTGAGGGTAAGAACTTCAGTTTCCCCACTGAGTATACTCTCTTGCCGTGCTCTCTACATGGTCCATGATGCAGTAGCGGAGAGATGTTCATTTGGGAGCGGCAGTCTAGAGAATGTCTCTCTTCTCCGCTTTGTGGTATAATTTGTCACCCGAGCCCAAAGCAAAAATATGGGCGTTCAGTGTCATCAGAATGCCTCATAAAATAGTTTCTTCCATGTTAGATCTCAATAATACCTTTCTCCATCGATGCTCAAAACCATTGTATCAAACCAGGCAAGAACAACAATCTTGCCTTCTACTCTCTTGCCCTTATTTCCAATTCTCCACCCTTCTCTACCTGTGCATCAAACATGCTTCAAACTCCTCTTTTGGGGCGCCTGGGTGGCTCCGTCAGTTAAGCGCCTGCCTTTGGCTCAGGTCTTGATCTCAGGGTCCTGGGACTGAGTCCGGCATTGGGCTCCTTGCTCAGCAGGGAGCCTGCTTCTCCCTCTGCCTGCCCTTCCCCCTGCTTGTGTTTTCTCTCTCTCTCTCTGACAAATAAATAAATAAATAAAATCTTAAAAAAAAACCCCAACAACCTCCTCTTTCTTCCTTCAGATGCAAAAGTCAAGAACCTAGGGGCTCATGGACATCAATTCAGAAAAATATTGCCCACCCTTACCAAACCTCTCTGCTGCCAGTGGTAAGTGATTCTCTGGTGAGATAGTACATTTTTCTTTGCCTTCAATCCTCCACTTGGCTTTGGCTGTTTCAACATGGCTTTGGATTCTCTGGAGCAGTGGTCACACCCCAGGGGTGAGTGAGATAATACTCTGGGGTGTAGGGAGCAAATGTCAGAATCAGTAGATAGACAGATTTGGTTTTACTCTTATTTAAAGATCACCACCAGTCCCTCTGTCAGTCTGTATGAGAGGGCCCTGTTTTTCAAGGTATCCTGGAGGAAGGAGTGAATGTTCCACGCTGGGAATAGCTGACAATGGAGCCTTCACGTGATCATTTCTTTCAGCATACTGCAAAGTATTACCATTGATATGTTCCTGATTAGGTGGCATGGCAAATTATGTTACCCAGTTTGAACTAATAACTCTCTCAGATTTGGCAAGCAGCTTAACGAATCCCTGCAAAGAAATCCCAGATCAAGATATGACCATTAACGCAAGCTCACAAGAGTCTAAGAGAAATGGCAGCAGTAACAATTCTGCTGCCCTAGAAGTAGCTCGGCATCAGCCATATTATGTAAAATAATGAATTCCAATCAAATCACTTAAAAATAGAAGTTATCAAGAAATATGTGATTAATAATTATTTTAGTTTGGAGTTCCCCCCAAACAGACCCCAAGACAAGGATTTAGATGCAAGTATGTTATTTGGGAGGTGATTCCAGGAAACACAGTGGGAGTAGGGAAGTGACGTACAAAGTCAGGAAAGCTGTGGGCACCCAGGACCCTCTGAGGGGCTGTGTGGAACAACACTGTCCCTCTGAGGTGCAAGGAAGTTGGAGTGCTTATCCACTGACTCTTGTCCCTCATTGGTTAAGAGTCATTTCTGGGGTTTGTTAGGTCCCTTGTACTCTGGTCTCTCTCATACATACCGACTACACTTTAATAGTCCAAGAATGCTTTCACGAGGACATAGGAAGCTGTTACTTGTACAGGAACCTTCTGCAGATGACTGCTAGGATGGGCCAAGGGGTTCTGGGCTGGGCACTAACAGTGTCTGCCACCACAATTAACCTTTTTGTGACTGCTTATGGTCTCTTGAGCTGTTAGATAATTATAGTAGGAAGCCATCACGGTTGGAAAAACTTTAAAACATATTATTCATCTTTTTCCCACCCTTTCAAAATGTATTTTTTGTATGTGATTTATTATGTACACAATACATTAGAGCAGTAGCATACAAATATAATTTAGAAACAAATATATTTATTTTGGTGATTCATGCCCCAAATATTTTTACTGATACAGGTGTCTGGATCAATAAAGCTTTGGATCTCACTTCTCTAAGGAGTTGGAATCTCAGAATGGTTTATGAGCACTAACTACAAATCCTGTTGAAATACCCCAGGCCAGCGTAGAGTCACAGAATAAAAATCATTAAACCCCCTTTTTTGCCCAGAAGTATCTTATAAAGAAGTGTCTCCCTCTGTTCTCACAAGGCTCCTAGCAACTTGGTTGCTTAACTTCTCTTTCAGCAGCATGACATTTAAGAGCAGTTTGTTTTGTAGATGAAAATGTCAAAATGTGGCGTTCATGGTGGGCAGGAAAGGGAGAAAATTATAAAGGAAGACGGTATTGAAAGGATGGGGTTTTCACTTTACCAGTGGACCCTAAGAGAGGATGAGCTACCTCTCATGACATTTGTCCATGCTGCCCTCCATGATGAGAAGGGTCACTTTCCCTGGGGAGTAGGGTGGGGGTGGGTGGAGAGCCACGGGGTCCTACTGGTTGATCAGATTGATCTTTCTGACTTACCTCTTTGGGCCTAAGGGCCTCTGTGTCTTAAATAGCCTGAACTGGACCAAGAAAGTTTACACAATCGAGATTTTTCTGGGACCTGCTTTAGTCATTGGTACTTGACATATCAATGGTCTATATCACTGATTTTTAGTGTCTCCAATTATTAAGCTTCAAGAAGTACTAGAAGAGTTAAGGCCATGAGCTATCTGTCCTAGTATCTGTTTATGTCAGGGGAACCAAAGGGTAAGTTTTGGAAGGATACATCTTTCTTGCAGACTCAGCTAGAAAGATACCACCAAAACATATGAACTCTGCTTAGCCATCTAACCTCAGCCAATCAACAACTGCTGACTTGATGTCTGTGCCAGGGCCTGTGGTAGATTAGAAAGGAAGGAAGGGAGAGAAGGAGAAAGGAAGGAATGGGAATCATCCTAGGCTTCCTTAAACAGTAGCTTACCTTGGGGAAGGCTGTACATGGTGATTACCAAATGAAATGGACAAATAGGAAACATCTCAATAGCTATGATGATCAGGGAAGCATCCAGAAAGAGGTGCAATCTGAGCTAAAAAGTATTCTCAAACTTGAATATACACCCAAACTACATGGACTGTTAAATCAGATTGTTAAATCACTCCCCAGAAATTCTGATTTCCGAGGTCTGTGGTGAGAACTAAGCATCTGCATTTATGACAAGTTACCAGGTGATGTGGACGGTGTTGGTCTAGAGACTGCATTTGAGAACCATTTCTCTGAAGGATTTTAGATACGTAGAAGAGAAGGGAGTTGATATGAGGAAGGTGGTACCTTATTCTGCAGGGAAAAGTGGAAAACATATTTAGAAGGATTCTAAGGCCTGTCTGAAGATTTTGAAATTTATCCTGTAGGGAACTGGAAGTCATTGAATGTATTTGGGTAGTGATATGACATGATGGGAACTTTATTTTAGAACTGTTTATTTACAGTATATTCCATTGTGTGAGTAGGGGAAGGGAAGAGATGGACAGAAAAACATAAAAGCTTGTGAATTTAAGTTGCTTAAAAGTCAATTTTGTGGGGGCGCCTGGGTGGCACAGTCAGTTGAGTGTCCAACTCTTGGTTTTGGCTCAGGTCATGATCTTGGGAATGTCTAATCAAGCCCTGTGTGAGGCTCCGCTCAGCAGGGAGTCTGCTTGAGTTTCTCTCTCCCTCTCCCTCTGCCCCTCCCACTCGTGCTCACTCTCTCTCTAAAATAAATAGATAAATCTTGAAATTTCTATTTTGTATACCATTCTTTCCAAACAAAGGTGAGAATAGAAGTACTTCTTGGGGGATTACATTTTGATGAGAAGCCTGGGCCAGCATTCCTCTCAGAAAAGAAGACGGACGCAAACAAATCATTTGAGTTGGTCTTGCATTATTCAAACTTTCCTTAAAAATGACAGCATGGAAATCTTCAAGTCTGCTCAGAATCTGAGCCAATTTGATGGGCGAATCTGCAGATTTTCAAACAGTAAGTTGATCTGTGGTGGCCTTCAACCTAGGAGTGAGGAATTTTCTATTTATAGTCTTGACTCAAAAGAGATCCAAATTTGCCCCACCCTGGAAGTGTATCACTAAGGGGGAATTTTCAATGTTTAAAATGGCTGATAATAAGACCACGTTGAAATTTTCTTCTTATTTCCTTCCTCTGTGAAGATCAATGCAATGTGTGTGACACTGATTCTACATTAGGCAAGAGAATTGTGCACCGAGGGCATATGCACAAATACACCCACCCCACGTTGTATAAGCCGAGAGGTCTGCACTGAGGGAGATGCTCGGGCACATTTCTGCATGAAGCAAAATCAATATGGGCGAACCTGAAAACCATCTGTTGGGAACTTTTAGAAAGGTAGATGAAAGAAGAGGTGAGAGACAAGGGTGAAGACTTGGGAAACAGTCCAAGGAAGCTCTTTAGACAACTCAAATCATTACTTAACATTGATGTAGACATCTGGGAGGCCCCTAGGAAAGGCAAAAGGCTCTGCTTAAAGGGGCCTAGAGCCAATAGTTCAAAACAAACCTCTGGCATCTCAAAATGTTCCTACACCTTTGTTCTCTTGGGTTCCACCTTTCTAGGTAACCCTCTTCTCCTCTGCGGGTTTTCTCCCATTTCCTGCTTCTCTCATTCTTTGGCCACCACCCAGCTCCCTATGGGTGGAATAATAATTTAGTACAATTCAATTTTTTTGAAAATGTTTTGCAATAAAATCTTACTGCTTTTGTTCTCTGTGGCTAGAGCGGTGGTGGCCTGGCATGACTGCCCCAATTTTGAAGGCAGGGAAAATAAGGATAATGGATCAAGTGATTTGCCGGAGATGAAATGAATGAGATTAGCACTCGTTACATTTTATCCCAGCAACTGAAATAAATACAGGAACTAGAGTGTAGTAATTATTTAGGAAAGCACTGGAAAACATCATTCTTTGTGATTCTTGTGAAATGAATGTGGTAACAGAGAAGATGGCTCTGCCACTTTTTAATTCAGTGAAGGTTTTGAACATATTTCTAATTCCTTTGACACAGCCCCAGTTTTCTCATGCATAAAATGGAGCTAATATAATAATTAGTATCTACCTTATAGGGTGATTGTAAGGATTAAATGACTTAAAACATGTCAAGCACTTAGAACAGTACATGGCATCTAATCAGTGCTCAATAAATTTATTAGTATTATGGTTGTTGCAATAGCAACAACAGTTTATTTTTAAAGTGACAACCTTAATATTCAAATCTTCCAAAAATGTATACCAGACAATGCCTAGCTGCAACGGAATCATACTGGTTTGCCTGAGAACCTTATTAGAATGAGAAAACAAGGGGTGGAGATTGAGTTGACGAGTGGTCCATCACTCTTCCAGAACATTTTGGAAATTAAACTCTTCATTTTAGGGTTTATTTGTATCAGGTCTGGCTGTACCTTTGGGAAAATGGAACCCAAGTGTTGGAGGTGCCATTCCTTCTCCTACCTACCTGCTCCCCATTGTAGCACCCCATTTCCCAGCCACTAAGAGTGTACTGTGATCAGGTTCTGATGTGACACCAAATTTATCTTTGACTGCTAAAGCAGTCAATCCTGCTTGTCACACCTGTGTCACCTCTCAAATATAAACCCCACAGGTCATCTCTCCCCTCCCATACCCTCAGCCAAGGGTTTCTTTGTGCTTTTCACCTCTCCTGCTCTTCCTGTCCCTCCCAATCCTTTACACAGTGTCCACTGGAATTCTGAGGCCCCCTTCCATAGCAAGCAACCCTGTGGATGCCCGTTCCTTCACCATCTAGTGGTAACTGAAGCCTGGCTCTCTCAGGAAGCTCTCTACTTCCTAAAGCTTTTTTAGACAGATGTTGCTTATTCTACTGCATTTCATGAAGATGATGACCATCATTCACTTATCCTCCCCCATCTTTATATGAAAAGCTTTATATAAAAAACTTCTGGGGAACTTTCACTTTCAGGAAGATGGAGTGAATATACTTTTCCTTATTCCTCCCACTAAGTACAACTAACAACCCTAGACATTATATGTAAAACAAACATAAAAAAACTCTGAAAGGTGGAGAAAGGAAGGCAGACTGGCTAGGGACCTCAGGACCTGAAGAACAAGGTCGTGAATTCCATGGATTTTCTTTTTGCCTCATATATCACGGAGCTGAAGAAGCTGACAATCTGGAACACAAACAGGTGCAGACAAAAAAAAAAAAAGCCCAAACAAAAGCCTGCTATCTCCAGCCACAGTACCCGAATAAGGGACAACCTCACATGATGGAACCTTAAGAAAATAACTACTTTACTCTGGCCAAACACCACAGAAAGAACTGTAGTCTAGCCTTCCACCGCTGCATGGCTGTAACTAGGCCCCCCTCTCACCAGAGTGGTCAGAGGAAGCTGAGTAGAGAGCCAGGTCTTTCATCCCTGTTTGGCAGTAACAAACACATACCCCTTGCAGTGTTGGTGGAGACCTTGTGGGAAGCCTGGATCCCCATCTCCACCTAGCCGGAATGAGGCACCTCTCTCTCCTCCCTGCTAGGAGTCCTAGTGGAGAGTCAGGACTCTCCCCACCATCCAGTGGTAACGAGACAACTACCCCAAGTGTCAGGGAAAGCTTTGTGGGGAATTGGAACTCCCCTAGGATGACAACAGAAGTTGAGTGGGGAATCTAGGTTTCTACACTACCAAGCAGGAGTAAAGTGGTACTCCTACTTCTCCTGCCTGAGCAGTGTCAGGAAGCCAGCCAAAACAGAAGGTCGCAATAAGAGCCAGAGTATCACAGCGTAAGTGTCCAGGTTTCAATTAAAAAAATCATTCATCATACAAAGAACCAGGAAAATCTCAATTTGAACGAAAAAGACAATCAAAAGATGCCAACACTGAGATGGAAGAGCTGTTAGAATTATATGACAAAGACAAAAGCAGCCATCATAAAAATGCTTCAATGAGCAATTACAAGCAAGACTGAAACAATGAAAACCTAGACAGTATCAGCAAGGAAATAGGAAGTCTCAGCAAAGAAAGGGAAGATATAAAGAAGAACCAAATGGAAATTGTAGAACTGAAAATACAGTAACCAAAATTAAAAACTCAACATATGGGCTCAATAGCAGGATGGAAAGGAGGATAGAGGACAGAACTGGTGAACCTGAAGAAAGAACAATAAGAATTACCAAATTTGAATAACAGAGAAAAAGTAGACTGAGAAATATGAACAGAGTCTCAAGGAACTCTGGGAGTATAACAAAAGATCTAACATCTGGGTCCCTGGAGTCCCAGATGGAAAGGAGAAAGAGGATGGGGCTGGAAAAGTGCTTAAAGAAATAATAGCTGAAAACTCTCCAAATACGGTGAAATAGATAAATCTATAAATTCCTGAAATTGAGCAAGACCCAAACAGGATAAAACCAAAGAAATCCCCACCAAGTCATATAATAATCAAACTTCTGAAAGCTAAAGCTGAAGGTAAATCTTGAAAGCAGTGAGAGAGAAACAACACATTACCAATAGGGGGAAAATAATTCAAATAACAGCAGGTTTCTCATCAGAAACCATGGAGACCAAAATAAAGCAGTACAGCATTTTTCATGAACTGAAAGAAGAAAGAACTGTCAATCCAGAATTCTATATCCAGTGAAAATATCCATCAGGAATGAAGAGGAAAGAGGAAATCAAGACATTCTCAGATGAAGAAAAACTAAGAGAAATTGTCACTAGACACAGAGGGGGGATATTACAGAACAATAAAAGAGTCAACGCACCAGGCACACATAGCAATCTTAAAGGTGTATGCATCAAATGACAGAGCTGACAAATCTGTGAAGCAATAAAATGATATAACTGAAAGAAACAGACAAATCTACCATCATATTTAGAAGCTACAGTACCCCAATCTCAGCAATTGATAGAACATCTAAACGGGAAATCAGGAAGGATGTCAAAGAACCCAACACCGCTACCAACCAACAGGATCTAATAGATACTTATACAATACTCTGCTGACCAGTGGAAAAATACATATTATTTTCAAGTGTCCATGGATAATATACAAAGATAGACCGTATCCCCGCCATGAAAAACAGCACAACTTATTTAAAAGAATTGAAATAACATAAAGTATATTTTCCAATCAAAATGGATTCAAACTAGAAATCAATAACTATAAGATACAGGAAAATCTTCAAACAGTTAGAAATTAAGCACACTTCTAAATAATCCATGTGTTAAAGAGGAAGTCTCAAGGGAAATTTTTAAAATATAATAAACTGAATAAAAATGAAAATATATCAAAATATATGAGACCCAGCTAAAGCTGAGAGGGAAATTTATTTATTTATTTTTTAAAAGATTTTATTTATTTATTTGACAGAGATAGAGACAGCCAGCGAGAGAGGGAACACAAGCAGGGGGAGTGGGAGAGGAAGAGGGAGTGGGAGAGGAAGAAGCAGGCTCATAGCAGAGGAGCCTGATGTGGGGCTCGATCCCGTAACACCGGGATCACTCTCTGAGCCGAAGGCAGACGCCTAACCGCTGTGCCACCCAGGCGCCCCTGAGAGGGAAATTTATAGCATAAAATGTTTATATTAGAAAAAAGGAACAGTCTCAAGTCAGTAATGTCAGTGCCCACCTCAATAAAGACCAAAATAGAAAAAGAGCAAAATAAACCCAGACCAAGCAGAAGGAAGGTAATAATATGAACAACAACAACAAAAATCAATGAAATTGATAACATAAAAACAATAGAGAAAATCAATGAGACAAAAAGCTGGTCTTTTGAAAAAAAATCAGTAAAACTGACAAGCCTCTGGCAAGACAAAAAAGAGTGAAGACACAAATTACCACTATCAGCAATTAAACAGGGATTATCACAACAGACTCTGCAGACATCAACAGTAGGATAAGGAAATACTATGAAAACTCTACTTACCTAAATTTGACAACTTAGATGAAAATGATCAAGTCTTCAAAAAGTACAAAGTAGTACAACTCACCCAATAAGAAACAAATAATTTGAATAGTCCTAAAACCATTAAAGAAGTTGAATCTATAATTTTAAAACTTCCCAGAAAGAAATCTCCAGGCCCAAATGGTTTCACTGGAGAATACTACCAAATGTTTAAAGAATTAATACCAATTCTATACAATCTCTTCCAGAAAATGGAAGAGGAAGAAACACTTCTCAGTTCATTTTATTAAACTAGTATTAGCCAGATACTAAACCAGACAAAAACAGTACCAAAACAAAACAAAACCCCTCTCTTTCATAAATATAGAAACAAAAATCTTTAACAATATTTTAGCAAATAAATTTACCAAGATACAAAAAGAACTGTACACCATGACCAGGTGGGGCTTATTCCAAGGATGGGAGGCTGGTTCAAATTCAAAAATCGATCAGTGTAATCTATCACGATAACAGTCTAAACAATAAAAATCACATTATCATGTCAAATAATGCAGGGAAAACATCTGACAAAATTCAACATCCATTCATAATAAAAGAATAATCTCAGAACTAGGAATAGATGGGAACTTCCTCAACTTGATAAAGGACATCTACCAAAAAACTACAGCTAATATTATATTAATGATGAAAGACTGATTGCTTTCCCCCTAAGATCAGGAAGAAAGTAAGAATATTTGTTCTTACCATTCTTATTCAACATCGTGCTGGAGGTAGCCAGTGTAATAAGAAAAGAAAAAGAAAGAAAATAGAGTTTGGGAAGAAAAAAATGACACTCTCCCTATTTGCAGATGACACGATTGTCTAGGTAGAAAATTCCAGGAATACAAAGTACTCCTAGAACAAATAAGTGAGTTTGATAAAGTGGCATGGTAAAAGAGGAACATACAAAAGTCGATCACAGTTTTGTATATTAGCAATGAGCATATAAACACTGAAATTAAAAATACAATACCATTTACAATCCCTAAAATAAATACTTACGTGTAAATCTAACAAAATGTGTGTGGGACTTGTATACTGAAAACTACAAAACACTGATGAAAAAAATCAAACAAGATACACATAGAGAGATATACCATGCCCACGATCAAAAGATTCAACACTGAAAAAATGTCAGAGCTCACCAACTTGATATATAGGTTTAATAAAATTTCTATAAAAATCCTAGCAAAACCTTTTATAGATATAGACAAAATTATTCTACAATACATATGAAAAGGTAAAGGACCTAGGTACAAAAACAGTTCAAAAGAAGGATAGGGGCACCTGGGTGGCTCTTTCGGTTAAGCGTCCAACTCTTGACTTCAGCTCAGGTCATGATCGTGGGGTCATGGGATTGAGCCCCTAGTCGGGTTCTGCGCTAGGCATGGAGCCTGCTTGGGATTCTCTCTTTCCCTCCCCCACCAACCTCTCTCTCTCTCTCTCAAAAAAACCCCCGATAAATTGAACTTTATAAAAATTACAAACCTTTGCTCTGTGAAAGGATGCAGAGGCAAGCTACAGACTGGGAGAAAATATCTGTAGAGCACATATTCAACAAAGGACAGAATCTAGAATATATGAAGAACTCTCAAAACCAACAGTAAAATACAAACAATCCAATTAAAAAATGAGCAAAAGACATGAACAGACATTTTACAGAAGAGGATATACAGATGATAAGTAAGCACAAGAAAAGGTGTTCAACATCATGAACCATGAGGAAAATGCAAATTAAAACCACAATGAGGGGCGCCTGGGTGGCTCAGTTGGCTAAGCGTCTGCCTTGGGCTCAGATCACAATCCCAGGGTCTTGGGATCGAGCCCCACGTGAGCAGGGAGCCTCCTGCCTCTCCCTCTGCCCCCCACTCGTGCTTGCTCTCTCTCTCTAGTGCTCTCTCGCTCTCAATAAATAAAATCTTTAAAAACAAACAAACAAATAAATAAATAAAACCACAATGAGATATTACTGCCTCTATCAGAATGGCTAAAATTAAAAACAGTGATAGCACCAAATGCTGGCAAGGATGCAGAGAAACTGGTTGACTCAAACTGTTGCTGGGAATGTAAAATAGCATAGCTACTCTGGAAAATAGTTTGGCAATTACTTGAAAAAATGAAACATGCGAGTATCATATGATTCAACAATTGCACTGCTGGGCATTTATCCCAGAAAAATGAAAATTTATGTTCATGCAAAAACCTGTACATGAATGTCCATAGCTGCTTTATTCATAATAGCCCCAAACTGGAAACAACCCAGATGTCCTACCACAGGTGAGTGGTTACACAAGCTATGGTACTACTCAGCAAAAAAAAGGAATAAACTATTGAGACACAAAAACACCATGGATGAATCTACAGGGAATTATTCTGAGTGGGGAAAAAAGCCAATCCCAAAAGATTATAAGCTGCATAACATTTATATAACATTTTTGAAATGACCAAACTTCCAGAAATGAACAGAGGAATGGTTGCCAGTGGTTAGGGATGGGGTGGAGGGGTGGAAGAAAAGTGGGTGTGGTCCTGAAAGGGCAATAGAGAGATCCCTGTGGTGATGGGAATGTTCTGTATCTCTATCATATCAATGTCAATATCTTTGTTGTGATTTTGTACTATAGTTTTACAAGATGTTATCACTGGGAGAAACCCCAAACCTCTCTATATTATTTCTTAACTATGTGAGAATCTACAATTATCTTAAATAAAAAGTTTAATAAAAAATATTTTAACTCTCCTGTTTTGAATCATTCTCTTCTGGCTGTACCACTATCTCTCTTCATCACCTTCATCTACCAGATGGGAGTTGATGTGACTTGGAGTACAGAGGAAGTGGTAAAAATGATGAGAAGTGGGCTGTTTTGGGGTATATTTTGCAGGTAGAACCAGAAGGATCTGTTGATGGATCAAACATGTGAAATAAGTGGAGGGATCCAAACATGACTCCATATTTTTCCTGGGCCATTTGAATGATGGATTCATTTTTTACTGAAATGGGAAAGACTGAAAAAGGAGCATGTTTGGGGGGAAATTGGGAGTTTGGCTTTAGATATGTGGAGTCTGAGATTTCCAGCAGATCTCCAAGTGGAAATGTACGGCATGCAGCTAGATACATATATGTCTGGAGTTAAGAAGAGAGGTTAGCTCTGGAGAATCAAAGGGAGGAGCCATCAGCACATGGATAGTATTTAGTCATGAGTTTAGATAAGATTGCCCAGGTAAAATGCTTAAGAGAGAAGCAGTCTGGTCTGAGCCCTGGAACTCCAAAGTTTAGAGGCCAGACACCTGAGGAGAAAGCAGCAAAGACACTGAGAAGCAATGGCCATGAGATAGAGGAGAGCCATGAGAAAGCGGGGTTTGGGAAACCAAGGCTTAACTCTCTGACTGTCCATCCTTGATCTTTTTCATGGACGCACTAGCCTCTGGTTTCATATTCAGCCCTTTTAACCACTATATATATATTCAGGTTCTCCCCTAAATTGTTGTCTTCAGCACTGAGGCCTCCCTTGAAGCCCCAACTCATAAAATCCATTGATTGTTGGACACTATGTTGAGAGAGCATATAAGTACTTGTCTAGTTATTTATTAATGCCTACCAAATCACCCATAAACTTAGTAGCTTCAGAAAGTAACGATAATTTATTATCTCTCACAGCTTCTATGGGTCAGGAACTTGAGAATGGCTTGGTTGGGCAGGTTTTGGCCCAGGATCTCTCAGATGAATGCAGATGGCTAGGGCTGAAATCATTTGAAAGCTCACTCATTCACAGAGTCTGGCACCTGGGCTGAGAAGACTCAAAGCCTTATTGGTCCAGGTACACCTCATCAATCTTGGAGTTATACAATACACAATGCAATTGCAGGGTATGGCATTTTAAAGCATAAATAAAGTGGTATCCATCACCATCTAATTCTCCAAGCTGGCACAGTCTAAGTACATACCAGAATTCAGTGGTTTGGAACCAGAACCAGATGTTGGTTTTCCAGATATGGAACAGAATCTTACCAGATAGGATCATATTATCCCTGTGTGTCTATCCTAGGCAGTCTATCCTTCTGGAATGCTACTGTACCACAGCAAAAATGGTTTATCTCAATCCCTAAAATCACTGCATCACCCATATGACATATAATAAGCAAAATTCACCATGTTGACAATCCCTACAAGCCTCTCTGTGAACTTTGGAGAAGATTACCATTGCATGAGCGTCTCCATACTAGAGTTATCGGATGTTTCACTTTACCAAGACAAAACATCTCAGTTTTTACACTTGTTGTCTATTACTAGTTTTTATAGTGCCCCCCCTTTACTTACTCTCAAAAGTGTCCGATTAGTTGATATGTATACACACACACACACAAATACTTAATAATTTATAATATTTGATTCTAGCTATCTATTGGTCTATCTATAAAATTAATTCCTCCCTGCAGATTGTTTCAGAATTGGGCTAAAGGTGCACATTATTTCTCCAGAAGGCAATAGACAATGCGTCAACAAAGGGTTCTGGAAGAGAAAAGAACCAGCCTTCCCCTGAGTGTGGGGGCAGGAGACACATAAGAGCCCAGTGTGTTCAATGTCAAAAGGGAATCCAGGTAGACACCAAATGTGAAGTCATCACTTTCCTAAGAGTAATAAGTAAGCCACAGAAGTCCTCTTAACCCATCTCTGTTTACTTGATTCAACTTATTAACTAATACTCGCCACCAGAAGCAATACTGATGCCCAGGGCCTGAAACTGCTCAGGGCTGGAAGGCTACTCTGTAAAATGACAGAACGCTTCTGTTGCCACTGGTTGAGTTGTATATTTAGCCAAGAGTAAGGTAAATTTGTTCTCAAACCTGTTTATGCTTAGAGTTGTTATTAGAACTCTGTAACCTAATTAGATGTGACCTAAATTGATATAAAAAAGACTATAAAAAGCTTGAGAGTTATTGGATAGACTTGACTAAGGCAAACTGCTGGAGGTAAAAAAAAAAAAAAGCTAGTGGTCTGGATGTGGTAGATTCAGGTATACAGTATTAGGCGAACATCAGAAAACTCTAGGAAGAGTTAGTACTCAGATTTCCTCACAAAATATGAGGAAATTTTAAGTTGTGGCTACTCAGCATCTTTTTTAAAAAATATATTTATTTATTTATCTTGTTGGGGGAGGGACAGAGGGAGAGAGAGAATCTCCAGGAGACTCCCCCACTGAGTGGGGAGTCCGACACAGGGCTCGATCTCATGACCCTGAGGTCAGGACCTGAGTTGAAAAAAATTAAGAGTCAGACACTTAACCAACTAAGCCACCCAGGTGTCCCGCTATTCAGCATCTTTGAAAACTCTCCCTATGTTTGGAGAATTTCCCTTCTCAAGGTCAAAGTCAGAATTCATTCTCCCAGCCTCCCTTGTGGCGGGGGAGCAGGCACACGACCTAGGCTCTACCAATCAGAATTTAAAGTGGGAGTGAGTAAGCTCCATGGGGAGTTGGTTGAGGGGTGGGTGGGGGTAGAAGGATCCATCTTTCTGGAAGGAAGCGGTAGCAGAGCTTTTGGTTTCACTGAGAAGAAGTCTGCAGGGCAGGTTTGTGAGAGATATCAGTAGCTCTGTTTTAGATACGTTGAGGTATGTATTAGACCCCCTAATCAAGATGTCCGGTAGCCAGGCAGGTGGGTAGAGAAGTATGGAGTTGAGAAGAGAGGCCTGAGCTAGACATATAAATTTGGGAAGCATGAGTACACAGGTAGTGTTTTACGCCATGGGCTTGGATAAAATCACCTAGGGAGTGAGAGGGAATGAGAAGAAACACGAAGACCAAGCCTGGGGGTACTCCGAAGCTTAGAGGTTGCGAACATAAGGAAGTACAGGACAGGTGGGTGGGAAGGAGAAGCCAGTAAGAAAAAGGTAAACCAAGACAGGATGGTGTCTCAGAGACCAAACAAAGAGTTTAAGGAAGAGATGGTGATTACCACTGTCACTACTGCTGAAGGCTCAAGTAGGATGAGGTCCAAGAACTGACCATGGGATGTGGCAACACAGGGGCCAGTAACATCCTTCATAAGAGCAGTTTCAGTGATTTATCTTTGGCCACCTGCAGTTCAGACCATCGTTTTACCATTCAGGGGCTGGTGGGGGCTGTTGGGACAGCTCTATCAGCTCCCACCTCAGTTGGATGGGCCTGTTTTTGAAGCTCTTCACCCAAACTGGACAACTGTTGTCAAGGCTGGCTCCAGCAGCCTGTCTGTTGGGTAGCATGGAACTCCTTTAAGCCAGCTGACCCTCTCAGACCCTCTAAACACAGTGCCCCCCGAGGGGCCCCGTGAATCATCCCAGATGTTGGGAAGGACCCAGTCAGTCCACCCTCATAGACTACTATTCCGCACCTTATCTAGTTTCTTCAAACCACAAACACTTCTCCCTGTTCCTCACTCTCACCTGATGACCTTGTTTCTTATTCCACTGGAAATGTATTAGCAGCCAGAGAATAGTCCCTTAGGTTCCCACCACCACAGCCACCAACCTACCTGCCTTCCCCTCCTTTACTACAAATGAATTGTCTGTTCTTAACTGAGGCTGACCTCTTACTTGTGCACTGGTTCCCATCCCCACTTGTAGAACCAGCTACGTAATTTGGGGAGCCCAGTACAGAATGAAGATGTAGAGTCCCTTATTCAAAAATTATTAGGAGTCCCAAGACACCAACAGCAGAGCATTAAACCAAGTAAGGTGCCCTTCTGATGCCATGGCCCTGAGTGACTGCACAGGTCACATGTCCATGAAATTGGCCCCCAGCACCATCCAAGAAAGGATGCCTTATTCCTTGGGCCACCTTCTCCCACAGAGAGAATCCTGGCAGTGGTGAGTGGGTCTCTCGCTGAGGTAATCTGAGGAAGTACTTTGGGGAAGAGGCATTGTCTTCCAGAGAAGCGAGCAACCCAGGAAACCAAGGCTAGGCAGCCAGCAGGGAGCCACTTCCATCTAGGGTCTTGAGACACTGCCTGGTGACCACAGCCACATACTGAAATGGGAGTTCCTTTGCCTTCAGCCCTACGTGCCTCAGGACAATCCACGAAGAAGCTAAGTGGCCACCAAAGGACTGCCAAGAGCACATCTGCTGGCCCACCTTACTCACTCCATACGGTCCGCACACCAGTACGGCTCCCAGGCTTCTCCCCGGGATCACTGTCTGGTTCCGGGACACCTAATTTCTCCTGGCTGCTTAGCAACTCCACTTCAGCTTCTTTCTCTCTGAGAGGAGCTAATCCTCCAGGGTATAGACTTTCCTGGAACTACAGCTGAACAGTTTTGGGGATGTCTTAGACCCACTGATCAATCTCCTTCCCTCCCATCACCGTGGAGGCCTCTTTTCTGCTTGGGGTCAGGCAAAACCAGCCTCAGGGCTTCTGGGTCACCTTTTTTAAAGACCAGGTGCTGATGGCAGCTGACATTCCGGCTCCCGCCTACCATCTGGAGGAATCAGAGGACTCTTACTATCCAGACTGGCAGTGCTGTCTCTGCAGTTTAGGATGGGGGAAATGACCTGGCTCTGTCCCCTGCTGGACTGGCCACTACTTCCTGTTCTGGCTACTTTGTCCTTCTACTTGGAAGACTCAGCCACCAAGGAGACTTCTTGGGCTGGCTGACTTTCCTGAAGCCCCATCTTCCCCAACAGAAATGGTCTCAGGAGGGAAAGCTCCATCACACAAATGGGGGTCCTCTGGTCTCTGGGCTGGGCTGCACCCACTTCCCCTCCCCTCCTTGCCCCACTGCCTTTTCCTGTATCCCACTGCCCATTCTCACCTCCCTCCTCTTCTTGCCTCCATGGTGGCAGCTTTTCATTTCCTATGGGATGTTCTTGAACACCTTATGCCCATACACTTGCCACTTCTCCTGGGAACACACCCTCAGCTCCTCCTGGCTGCACTTTTTTATGGATGATACACATTGGCCAGCAGCCTCCTCCCCGTGGCATTTCTCTTTCCATCTGGGCCCTCCATGGTGGTTAGGATATCTCCAGCAGGGTAAAAGGCAGGCCCTCGTGGCAGCATGGGCTCAAGGGTGACTGTTGGGGACACCTACTAAGGTCAGCTCCAAGCTGTAGCCCCATTGGGCCAGCTCGGGTCTGGGGCTCAGAAGCTTCTGCTTCCTGGGGCAGGCTTCCGCGGGGTCTGCCCTTCTTCTCACTGTGCTGTGACACTGGATAAAAAGCAGCAAGTTGCTCCTGATGACCAGCATACACTCTGAGGTGGCGGAGAACTGAGTGGAAACAGTGAAAGAAGAGGGGCCTAGATTTGTCAGGAAGGAGTGAAGGTGGAAGGGGCTGAGGAGCGGGTGGTGTGATTCCTCCACTGCGCTCAGTACTCAGATGTCAAAATGGAAGGAGTCCTTGTAGGCACAGGGTCCTGGGCGGGGGCAGGGGGGACTAACAGCAACTTCAGGTAGCCTGAGTCTGTGCTCTCACACTTTCGCAGCCTGCCCTGAGGGCCTTAGTGTCCCGGGGCCTCTCCAAGGAGGATGCCTGCTGTCACTGCAGCAGACCAGCTTGTGGGCAGTCGGAGACTTGTACTCTGGCATCTGATGCCAGCAGGAACCCAGGGAAAGCCATGTTTTGGAGTCCAAAGGGGCTTCCCTGTTGGCAGTCCCTAAATGTGGAGCTGGACAGGAAACAGCTCTGGATTCATGTCTAGGCTCTTGGCAGCAAGGGACAGAGGAATGGTGGACTTTGGGTACTGCCCAATACCCTGGGTGTCTAGACAAGGAAATCCCTTTGATACTCTATCACCTTCCCTCTGTACTGAGGGTCGCCCCAGGCTCACTTCCCACCTCCAGGAGGCTGCCCCACCCCCATCAGCCTCAGAGGACAGTGGGCGAGTTGCGGAGACGTGGCTGGATATGCCTGTGCTTATCTGGTTGCTCTGGGTCATAAAAGGCAACACCGAAGTCACACGGGAAGGGTCTTTTGTGTGTGTAGAACTGGATGTGCTTTTCCAAAAAGCTGGGCTTCAGGCAGTCCTGAGCATGGGGCAGGCATAGTCCATGGTGGCTTGTTCACCTTCCCTGGGTTTCCCAAGCCTGGCAACAGAACAGGCAGAGTACCCATGGTGTTTATGCTTGGCACTGGGGCCGCTGGCTTCCCACTTGGACAGGGCTGGGCCTCTTGGGCCATAGCAGGGGGTTAAGGACGAAGGGCATGCCGCCCCCATCCAGGCTGCCTCTCTTTAGGGAAGCACGTGGCTGAACACCCCCAGCAGGCACTGTGTGGTCGAAGAGAATGGGCGGGGCCTTCAGGAACATGGCTGGTGCCAGGCCCTGCTCCAGTATAAGATGATGGGGCCCAGGGTTAGGCAGAAGGAGGATGGACCACCTTAGGCCCCAGGGGAGCTGGGAGGAGGAGCTGTCATCCCTGGCAGGCATACAAGGTGAGCGGGTTCCAGCACCTCCACCCCACAGAGTTCAGGGTGGCCCAGGGTGCCAGGCAAACTGTAGCAACAACCGAATGTTCCCGTGGGTGCCTCTCTTCTCTCAACATTCTTGCCTCGAGCCAGGCACGTACATCACCACGTCAGAGTCTCACAATAATCCCCAAGAAAAGCACAATTTTCTCCATGTAAGAAAGGCTCCAAGGACTGAAGTGACCAGTCCTGCAGCTAGTAAACGGCAGAGCCAAGATCCAGTCCCAAGTCTGCTTGGATCCTGCCTCTTATTAACATGCCCCGAAGTGGACCCCTGACCCTTGCCCCCTACACAGGCTCCATGGCAAGCTTGTCGCTGGCAAGTCTCCAGCACCTGGCGTGCTGCCTGCTATAGAATCGACTCTCAAAAACTGTCCGGACTCTGTGGGGGGAAAGACACGCAGCATGTCCAAGACCCTGGAGGTCCATAGGCATCCAGGATACTGAGCGTAAGCCCCTTGCATTCTCTGGGACTCCATTTACAGATCTGTAAAACGGTCAGGAGCCCAGCAGCTTCCTAGAGCCTTTCCTACTCTGGGGTTCTGTCTCTGCCCTGAGATGTACCTAACAAGAAAGAATATTGGCTCAAGACACAAGACGCCTCTCTCAGCCCTGGGATCAGGCTCAGGGCTCTTCTGAAGCCACTTCAGGCACAGGCAGGGCAGAACTGGTTCCCTCGGACCTGGGGCAGGGCAGCTGGGCAAAAGCTGAGCAAGAAAGATCCAGCAAGCTCTTCAGACCAACTGGAAAGGAAAATGGGTGCAATGGGTGTACCTGAGACAGGCCCATGGCTAAAGCTCTGAAACAGGGATCCCCACATCCTACCTCCTTGGGTACCCATACCCCAGAAACTCACATAAACACCCTTCACCCCACTCTGCGTCTCAGCTTCTCAGAAGCAATGGTGTGCTAGCGTTGGCCTGTAGCGTTTCATACCACCTCATATCAGCCCACACTGCTTACACCAGCTCACACTGGCCCACGAGAGCTGACTTCCAATTTTCAGGGGTTGTGTGAACTGGATGATTTAAATATAGCCATTATTAACAATTAATTAAATATATTAAGGAGGGTTCTTGTTGTGATGAGCGCTGGGTATTATATATAAGTGATGGATCACTGAATTCTACTCCAGAAACCAGTATTATACCATATGTTAACTAACTGGAATTTATTTTTATTATCTTTTTTTAGAGGGGGGAGAGAGGGCAGGGGAGGGCAGAAGGAGCGGGAGAGAGAGAATCTTAAGCAGGCTCCACACGCAGCATAGAGCCTGACTCAGGGCTCCATCTCACGACCCTGAGATCATGACCTGAGCCAAAATCAAGAGGCATACACTTAACTGACTGAGCCACCCAGGTGCCCTGACTAGAATTTAAATAAAAACTTGAAACGTGAAAATAAAGAATTAAATTGAATAAACATGATTACACAAATTATATTAAAAACAAGATAATTTATTAATTATTGCACTGTATTTTATATTATCTATGCTCTTGAAGGGCTTTATGTCTTACATCTACCCAATGGAAATGTATATAATGCTGTGCTGCTGTGTGCCTCTTCCCAAATCCTCCTCACAGAGCAGCCATGGTGAGAGGATTTACACCATAAAGACTGGCATATGCTACAAATGAGGCTTTTAATTTTGAGTAAGACCTGATGTTTACCATTTGCCAGCAGCCCACTGGGGAGAAGGGAGGGCAGATAAGGCCATCTTGCCCATCCTCTCACCAACCAGAAACACCCACCGTTCCGGATCTTGCAGTACTGCCCACCTGCAAAGCCCCCTCATTTCTCAAAAAAATCTGAGCCCTTATATGTTTTTTAAGGAAAAGAATTAAAAATAGAACTATTTAGAGATTAGTAGCTACTAAAGATGATAAGCACTGATATTAAGATAAAGTCTTAAAAAAAGAGATAAAGGCTTATCTCAAGATACTGCATCATTTCTGCTGGCTGGAGAATTTCAGAGTGCTTCCCAGGAAAGAACAGACTGGAGTTCCTATCCCTCCTTAACCATTGTGCGAGGATGCCCTTCCTCTGTTTTAAGAACAGTGTCATTACGGCAGAATTACCCAGAAAGTCAGATGAGATCATTTATGTAAAAACATCTAGCACGGGGCCTGGCCTAGAGTAGGGATTCAATCCATAACTTGCCCGGCTTGGTGTAAACTAAAAATGTGCGGCACCTTGCTTAAAAAGCAGGGGAAACAGTATTCAAACATAAAACTTTTTACTTTCTTTCTCAGTCTGTCTTTGGACTTGTCATAGTGCTTTTGCTATTTAATGTCAGACTAGATAAGAGAAAAACGCAAGGTTTACATTATTAGCATAAATTTTACTGCACACACTTGGGCCTGATGGCTGCTGAGTTTCCCCTCCCACCAGCCACCTTGCCTAGCCGCTGCCCTGAGACTGGGGGTGAGCACTGAGCAAGTCAAGTCCCACTTCCCACGGGTGTGTCTCCCCAGTCCACGGCAGATGGATGACCCTCAGGGATCTTTAAACCTGTGCACCAGGGCACCCTAGGTACCTGATTCGGGATGAAGGAGAGGCTTGTCTCCACCAGGATGCAGCCTCTGTTAAGTTGCCTGGACATGCCATGGCAATGGCAACCCTGGGGCAAGACGGCTACCACCTCAGCCTGCCCCGAAACTCCCCAGGGTTGCGCACCTGAGCTCAACCAGCCCGCACCCAGGCCCCCCTGGGAGTGGACGTTGACAGCACAAATCAGGCCTCTCCTCCTTCTCCCCCCCCTACATGCCACCCAGCTGCTATCCTGGGCATGGGGCAGGGAGGGGGGTAAGGGCGAGGCCAGGTGGGTCCTGGGGCACCAGACAGCTGGGGAGCAGGTGTCTAAGAACATGGCCCAAGGAGGTGGAGAAGGCAGGACCGTGTGTGAGCCAAGGCTCCAAGCCCCTGGCACTGGCTCCTAAGTTCCACTGGATTTTATTTACAAAGGTAAAATTATCAACAATCTCCAGACAGCAACAACAGAACATTAAACAGAGCACAGGGCCTTTCAGAGCACAGGGCCCTGGGTGCCTCCACAGGTCACAGGCCCGTGACACCAATCCCACTCACGTGCCTCCTCAAGGAGTGAGCCCAGCAACTGTCTACTCAGTTTCCGCACGTGTACTGGAGAAAGCAGCACCAGCTTACAAACATGCGGTAAATAAAAGCTCCAAAACTTCAAAACGCACTCACAACCCCCAGTTCCGCATCCAATGCCACAGACTGCCCTAATGTACGTACTCCCTTTTGCACTCAAATTTCTAGAATGAGCTGTCTATGTTGGCCATCTTCACTTGCTCACCTCTTTTTCAACCCCACTCCAATCAGGTTTTATCTATCACTCCACTGAAACCTCCGCTGTCACTCCCTCCGGATTCTCCGCTTACCTTTTCTTCTTACAGACAGTCGCTGGGGCGGCCCGTGCAGTCAGTCTCCCGCAAGCGCTCCTGCCCTGCGCCTCCCCATCGGTGCCGGTGTCCGGGGCTGTGGCTGTCTCTCTCTCTAGGGCTGAGAATGGGAGTGAAAACAATCTCTCCAGGACCTGTCCGGCCCAAGGCCTCTCTTCTCGGAGAGTATCTCAGCCACAGCAAAGATTCAAGGGAAGAATTAAGACGCGTTCCTTCAGGGCGCTTGGTTGCTTTTCCTCTCCTTTTCGTTTCTCATCAAAGAGAACGCCGTGCAGACACTGCAAGACCACGTTCAAACTCTCCGCACTCAGAACATTCTGAAGTTATCGTTATTACAAGATGTTTATCTGGAGACAATAGTTTGAGTTCCACATTTTTCTATTGCTATTTTCTACTTTAAACATACGCCCCAAATTCAAATTAGGGCCAAGAGTGTGTTACTGTTAGTTATGAAACACCTGGCTTTGTGGATACTAAAATAGCTATCCTCTAATCATGCCACCCGTTATAGTATTTAAAAACCAGAACTATTTCCTCTTCTTTAAGAGTTTTCTTTTTGAGATCACATCATCATCTTGTTCTTTAAAAAGGAGCTGGTTGGCAAATTGGCTCCATGTATCGGCAGCTGGTCTCACTTTTAGGAAGTCCAGGGGGAAAGCCCATTTGATTTGAAATTTTTCTGGAGTGTTAGCCATATGTAGTGCATCACAGCTCTGTTCACACTAGACTTCTATGTGAAAAAAAAAAGAAAAGAGAAAACTATCTTACTTATTTTTCTGTGTATGACCTACTCATCTTTGTGTTGCCTCTGGCTTACTAGTAAAGCAAATTCAACTTTTCAATCAATCATGTCTTCATGTCTCCCAGTTTTAAAACTTCTCTTTCAGTTTAAAAAGGCCCCTTTCTGGGCTAATCTCCCTCACACATATAAAGAGCTCTTAAAGATCAAGAAGAAAAAAACCACCGGCGATGGGTAGTAAGGAGGGCACATATTGCATGGTACATTGGGTGTTACACGCAACTAATGAATCATCAAACTTTACATCAGAAACTGGGGATGTACTGTATGGTGACTAAATAATATAATAAAAAAATCATTAAAAAAAAGAAGAAGAAAAAGACCAAAAGCAAAATTAAAAAATGGACAAATATAAATAGTCTGGAGAAAAAGATGAACAAATGGTTCTTTTTTAAGGGGGGAGGGGCAGAGAGAGAGAGAATCTTAAGCAGGCTCCACTCCCGGTTCGGAGCCTGATGTGGGGCTCAATCTCATTACCCTGAGATCATAACCTGATCCAAAATCAAGAATCAGACCTTAACAGACTGAGCCACCCAGGCAACACCAAATGATTCTTAAATATAAGAAAACATGATCAACTTCAGTGAGACTAAGTTAGAACTACAGTGAGACTACATTTCTCATCCATCCATTGGGCAAAAATCCACAGACTTGACAAAACCCTTTGCTAGGAAGGCTGTGGGAAAACAGGCACTCTCTCACGTTGCTGGTAGAAGTGAAAACTGCCATAGTCACTATGGAGGGGGGTTGGCACTATGTAACAAAATTATACCCTCTCTGTTTACTGCTGGAAATAAGAGTCATTACCATCTTGAAATCTAATCAGGTTAAAGAGCTAATTCCAGAAATGCAGAACCAATTCAGAAAATTCACCCTTAAAATTCTGTTCCTCTAGAACCACTCTTGGTACCAAAATCCATATTAGTCAGGGTTCTCCAGAGAAACAGAACTGATAGGGTAGACAGACAGATGAGACAGACAGACAGAGGAAATTTATTATAGGAATTGGCTCACACAGTTTTGGAGACTAAGAAGCCCCATGACCTACTGTCTACAAGCTGGAGACCCAGGAAAGCCGGTGTAATTCAGTTCTAGTCTGAAGGCCTGAGAACCAGGAAGGCCCAATGGAGTAAGTACTGGTCTGAGCCTAAAAGGCCAGAACCAGGAGCACTAATGTCTGAGGGCAGGAGAATATAGATGTCTCACCTCAAACAGAGAGAGCAAACACCCTTCTTCAGCCAGGCCCTCAAGGGACTGGATGATGCCCAGCCACATTAGTGAAGACAGCTCTTCTTCACTTGGTCTACGGATTCAAATGCTAATCCCTTCCAGAAACACCTTCACAAACACACCCAGAAATAATGTTTTAGCAGCTGTCTGGACATCCCTTAGCCCAGTCAAGCTGACACATAAAATTAACCAACACAAAGAGGAATGGATTATAACATACGTTATGATGCTTACTTGCAAAGGTTTCAGTAAAAGGAGGGAGGGAGACGAGAAATGGGGGAGGGAGGGGGAAGGAAGGAAGAGACGGGGGGAGGGAGGAGAAGGAGAGAAAAGAGGGGAGAACAGAGTAGAAAGAGAGAGAGAATAATGGAATAATGTCAAGAGAAATGTTAGGTGACTCTTGGTAAAGAGGTTTCAGGTGATGACTGTATTACTCTTTAAACTCGTTTCAATGTTTAACAAGTTTAAAAAAAAATCTAGGGGAATATCTGAGAAAAGTCCCTTTCTGAGTTCCACCCAGCATCCTCAAGGGACAGGGGTGTGGGCAGAAAGTCGGAGACCTGCCACGTCCTCAGGACATTCTTTGGGTCCTTGCAGGCCTCCGTAGCAATGGTGTCCCTGTCCCTTTGCCCCCGTTCACCCTGCTGTCTTGCTGCTAGAGTATACAGCTGGCACTCCCAGAACTGTGGCACTCAGAACCCCACTCTCTCTGTCCTGGCTCTTACACATGCTGTGTATCCTCCTGAAGTTCAGCTGGGACTCCCTAGGGCCCTCGGCCTCAGGTTCACCTTACACCCCTCAGCCCTGGGGTCACCCTGCCCCCCCAGAGCACCTCCTCTGGTGGGCTCACTAGCCAGCATTATGGCTACTGTTGGCTTCCCTCAATGGAGCCCTTCTGGATGCCCTCCCTGCTAGCCCAGCGTGAAGCCAGCCAGGAAAAGGGCATGCATCACTTCTGCCCACATTTCATGGGCCAGCACCTTGTCATATGCCCCTCAAGCTACCTGCAGGAGAGGCTGGGAAATGTGATTCCTGTGTACCTAAGAAGAAAAGGTCTGATTGATATTTATAGTCTGGCTGTGTCATAATTGCCTAGAGAGGCCGGGTGAGACCAGGACTCCCCGGGGGCTCAGGCAAATCCTGTTGGACCTGAGAAGGGCTGGGGGCAGCCTGACAGATGTGGGAAAGGGATGGGGAGCAAAGCCAGAGGGTTCCAAACAATTCAGGGGATGACTGGACCTTCCAGGCACACTGCTTATGGTTCCCAGGCAAGTCAGCCTGGTTGAAAATCTTAGGACTTGGTGGACACAATGTCTCAACTATGTTAAAAGAGAATTTTTTTTAAAAGATTTTTTATTTATTTATTTGACAGAGATAGAGACAGCCAGTGAGAGAGGGAACACAAGCAGGGGGAGTGGGAGAGGGAGAAGCGGGCTTCTCAACCTTAGTACTTGTGAGGGGCTCGATCCCATAACGCCGGAATCACGCCCTGAGCCGAAGGCAGACGCTTAACCGCTGTGCCACCCAGGTGCCCCAAGAATTTGATTTTTTATAACGGGTCTCACATAGACTATTTCAGGGATCCATCTAATGTCCAGATCAGGGCTTCCTTTTTTTTTTTTTTAAGATTTTATTTATTTATTTGACAGAGAGAGAGCCAGCAAGAGAGGGAACACAGGCAGGGGGAGTGGGAGAGGAAGAAGCAGGCTCCCAGCGGAGGAGCCTGATGTGGGGCTCGATCCCAGAACGCCGGGATCACGCCCTGAGCCAAAGGCAGAAGCTTAACGACTGTGCCACCCAGGCACCCCCAGATCAGGGCTTCTCAACCTTAGTACTTGTGACACTTGGGCTGGATCCTTCTTTGTCGTGGGGGCTGTCCTGCGCACTGTGGGATGCTCAGCAGCAGCCTGGGCTCCACCAGACTAGATGCCAGTAGTATGCCCTCGCTAGTTGTCACAACCAAAATGTCCCCAGGCATTGCCAAATGTCCCCTGGGGGGCAAAATCACTCTCATCAGAGAACCAGTGTTTCAGTGGATGTCAGAATCTCATGCGGAGCTTTTCCAAGATAGGTTTCCCAGGCTCCCCTGTGGGGAAAGGGGCTGATTTGGAAGAGCGGAGGAGGGTCTGCCCTGTAAGTGAGGCACAAAGCAAGGGGCCTGGCCCTTGCATTAAGTTCTAATTTAATTTTAATCTGGTAAAATGGGATTTGCAGAGAGTACCTCAGGGCCATCTGCTGCAGCGATGGTTTCAGTGGGAGTGGTACTCTTTCCCCGATGACAAGCCTGGGGGAAATGTGGAGATGCCGGATGATGATTCTAACGCCAAAGCCTGGAGCCTGTTGCTGGCATCTCGTGGGCAGAAGCGGGGATGCCAAATGGTCTGTAGTGCACAGGACGGTCTGCAACAACAGACTTTTGTTCCACCCAAGCTGCCACTCGAACTGCTGTGTCGAAACCACGAGAAGCCCAAGCAAATTTAGAGCTGTTTTCACTACCTCATGAAAATCCTGTGTGTGCAGGATAGCTGTAAATCTAGAGATTACTGGGTTCACTTATAATACAAGCTTCCAGAGGCCTTAACTTGTCCATAGATTTCTGAAAATCATGCACTGAACAGATGCTGATGCAAAATTCCCTTGGAGTCAGTTTTTCATGCCCAAGGACAGACCAGGCTTTGTGGGGCCTGAAGGTTTGTAGAATTTGGTGGGAGGGAGCTCTTTGAAAAATCATACAAAATAGGGGCGCCTGGCTGGCTCAGTCGGTTAAGTCAGACTCTTGATCCTGGCTCAGGTCATGATCTCAGGGTCATGAGTTCAAGCCCTACATTGGGTTCCACAGTGGGGGTGGAGCATACTTTAAAAAAAAATCATACAGGGGCACCTGGAAGGCTCAGTCAGTGAAGCCTCTGCCTTCACTCAGGTCATGATCCCAGGGTCCTGGGATCGAGCCCCACATCTGGTTCCCTGCCTGGCTGGGAGTCTGCCCCTCCCCCTGCTCATGCTCTCTCTCTCAAATAAATAAAAAAAAATCTTTAAGAAAAAACATACAAAATAACAAAATTAGGTACAAACGTGAATATTTACTTAGAATAGGAACAAAACTTGCAACAAATTGTAATTAAAAAAAAAAAAGACAAAGCTCCCAAACAAAAATCATAAAATGACATTATTTTGTATGAATCAGCTTCCTGAAATATTTTTATAATACTTTTTCCTTTTTTCTAGCTAGATACTCTGATAACAACTTCATGTGACAATAATTTTACAATATCATTTTCTATAGAAACAATAGAAATAATTCAGCCTTACCTCCATTGTGGCTGATTGAAATTTGTCTTTTGATTATTGCTAGTTGGGGTGCCTATAACATATAACTTCACACACATGTTCTTACTGCTTAGAGTATTGCTCTAAGTCTGTGCATACAAGCATGGGAATTCTATTTCTATTTGTTCTAATTAATCAAGGAAAAAAAACATATCATGTGCTTATAATTATAAATGCTGCATTTATGAAGTGTATTAGTTTCCTACTGCTGCCAAAGCAAATGACCACAAACTGGGTGGCTTGACACAACAGAAGAGTATTCTCTCACCGTTCTGGAGGCCAGAAGTCCCAAAGTGAGGTGTCAGCAGGGCTGTGCTCCCTCCGAAGGCTGGAGGGGAGAATCCTTCCTTGCCTCTTCCAACTCTTCATGGCTCCTAGCATTTCTTGGCCTGTGGCAGCATCACCCCAGCCTCCGCCTTGATCTTCACCCAGCCTTCTCTGTGTCTCTGTGGGTCCTCTCCTCTGAAAGGATGCCAGCCCTTGGATTAGGGTCCACTTGAATCCATATGACCTCATCTTAACTTAATTATATCTTTGAGGACCTATTTCCAAGTAAGGTCAGTGTTATGAGGTTCTGGGTGGACATGAGTTTTGGGGGACACTATTCAACCCAGTACACCAAGTATATCGTTGCCAGGAGAACATCCGTTTTGATTAGGCATCAGTGAGAACTGAATCCTCCACTTGTGTGTGTTGATGGAAGAATTTTCCACAACATCCAGCTGTGTGCTTTCCAGACCTTCTTCCTCCTTCACTCTGCACACATCTTTGGTACTTGGTGCCGTAGGTCCAGTTGGTTTCTCAATATGGCTAGGAGAGTCTGTCACAACGCCACATGTGTTGGCACAGAAAATAAGCAGAAGGATTCCAGAGCCACTCTCATATTGGGACGGCTGACAATAAATTAACTATACACACAAGTCACTGTGAAGCACAGAAATATTTCCCACTAAGTGTAAATTAAGTGCACCCCGAACTCAAATTCCCCTCAGCCTCATCTCAAAAACGTCTGTGGCCATTTCAGTGCCACCAGATTTGAAGGAGGCTCTGTCGTCCACAACACAGAGCTTCCCGAGTTGCCTCGGGTGTTAACATCAAGTCAGCAGATGGGAGAAACGAGAAAATGGAGTATCATTTAGGTTGCTCTGGTCTGTGGGGCAGGCCTGGAAATGGCGTAATCATTGTCACTGCATTCACCTGGCCCAAACTCAGCCAGGTGGAGGGTAATATATGACAGAGGGGAAAACCAACTTGAGACAGAAGACTTAACCAAATGTGGTTAGAATGCCTTATTTTGCAAATTTTGCAAAAACACATGAAACGTGAACATGCTGCCAGGGCCCTTCCAGGGACTTGTTAGGGGTCTGTGCAGGTGAGGGGCCTCGAAGCTTAAGCTTCGTTAGCTCGTGCCAGTTAACTTTTTTTTTTTTAAGATTTTATTTATTTATTTGACAGAGAAAGAGACAGCCAGCGAGAGAGGGAACACATGCAGGGGGAGGGGGAGTGGGAGAGGAAGGAGCCTGATGTGGGGCTTGATCCCAGGACTCCAGGATCATGCCCTGAGCCGAGGGCAGACGCTTAAAGACTGAGCCACCCAGGTGCCCCGCCACTTCACTTTTTTGATAGCGGTATCAAACTATTAAACCAGGGAAAGGCCATTCACTGTGTAACAGGGTTTTAGCAAAGGAGTTAGCCAAGATCTGCATCATTTTTTTAAAATAAATTATGGCCAGTTGGATGGAAGTGAACAACCACACTTGGAGAGAGAACCTGAAAAGAAACCTCCGGGATATCCCACCTCACCTACCTATTCCAGCCACACTGGCCCCCTTGCTTTTCTTCCTATATACCAGATACACTCCTGCCTCAGGGCCTTTGTATTTGCTAAACTCTTCTCCCCTTTCCCCATATTACATGCTGGCTCCCTCAGTTCTTTGAGGGAACTGTTACTATGGCAGACAGCTGCCCACCAGAATTTATGCCCCTAACCACAGGGGAGAATTATTAGCAGTGCAATAGGTGCATATGGGTAAGGATGTGCTAAGGTGACCAAGTCATCCTGGTATGCCTGGAACTTTCCTGGTTTGGGCACTGAAAGCCTTTCATTTCAGGAAATCCCTCAGTACCAGCAAACTAGCTCAGTTAGTCACCCTACACCTGGCTGACTTTGGGCCAGGTGAATGCGGTGAAAAAGATTACACCATTTCCAGGCCTGCCTCACGGACCAGAGAAACCTCTTAAACGACACTCCATTTTCTCATTTCTCCCATCTGCTGACCTGATGCTAACACCCAGGGCAACTTGGGAAGCTCTGTGCTGGGGATGGCAGAGCCTCTGTTAGCTTGTGGCCCTGAATGACCACAAAGAACAGATTCCACCTAGTGATTCTATAGTCCCTCCCCACAACGCAGTGATTAGAGCTAGGAATAAACTCTTGTTTAGTCACTGAGACTTGAGGGTTAACAGTTAGCATAATGTTAACTAATACAGTCATCTTTTCAGGGAGACCTACCTAGACTACCGTATTTAAAACCACAACTACTTCCCCTCCACTCCTTCACTCCCATTCCCTATTTTGCACTCTTGCCTAATTTTTCTCCATAGGCTTATCACCATCTGACATAGCATCTAGGCTTCATGAAGATGGGAAATGTGTCTGTTGTGTTCACTACTGTACATCCAGCATCTATCCAATAGAACTTTCTATGAGAATGGAAATATTCTATACCTGTGCTGTCCAATGTGGCAGCCACTAACCACACGTATCTACTGAGCACGTGAAATGTGGCTAGTGTGACTGAGGAATTGAATTTCTAATTTTAGTTAATTTAAATTTAAATAGCCACATGTGACTAATGGCTATCCTATTGGACAGTACAGATCTAGAATAATGGTTCAGTGTAGCCATCCAGTAAGTGTTTGTTGAATGCAAGAATCAATGAATGGATTCAACAGGCTTCTCCTGAGTCTGCTTTGTGCCACACGCAAATGAGACCCTCGTGACTCAGTGCACTGGTCAGGGGCTAACCCAAGTGATTCACTGAGATCTTCTTGAGTTTATTAGTCTATGAGTGGCTAGCTCGGTGTTTGAGAAACAAACCCAAATGATCACCCTTCTCTGTGAGCTTAAGTTGGACAAGATTCATTTCTAGAATATGTTACATTCGATCTGGGTGGTCAAACTCTTTCCTCGCCATTCACAACAGTAAAGCCAAGATAATATAACAGAAGAAAGTTCCAGTGCTTTGTGTAGTGTGATTGGAGGATAGTTAGAAAGGCTTCATCTCCCAAGAGCATCCTTCGTCTTCCATAGGTCTGAGCTCACCACTCAGAAGGTGATAATTACACCGTGGCAGAGATGTCACCTGGTCTCTGAAAGCCATGTTGACATCTTCTTGGACACACGGCCTGACTACATTTCCGAACTCCGTTTGCAGTTAGGTTTGGTCGTGTGACTGAATTACAATCTGTATGGTTCCTTTGCAGGCTTTTTTTTTCTTTTCCCCTCTGGTTTCGAGATTTTCTCCTTTACTGGAGTCCTCTGTATTTATACCACATTTTTCTAGGTGTGGATTTATTTTGATTGATCTTACTTGGGACAAGACACGCTTCAGTCTAAAAATTCACGTCTTTTCTCAGGCCCAGAAAATGTTCAGCCACTATCTCTTGGAATATTGCTTCTCCCCCATTTCCCTTTGATTTTTCATTCTGCAACTTTGATTAGACCTATGTTGGAATTTGCTCTGAATTACTTTCATAGTTCATTTCTCTTTACTTCTCTCTCCCTCCTCCCCCACTCTTCCACCTGTGGGGTAATTTCCTCACATGTACCATTTAACTCACTAAGTTTCTTTTTGCTGTTGTCTACACTACTGTTCAACCTGTCCACTAATTTCTACGACTCTATTTTTCATCAGTAGAAACTCTATCTGGTTCTCAGTCAAATCTCTCTGGTCTTTTTTCGTATTATTTTGGGTTTTCATTTTTGTTCTCTCTTTTTATATCTTCGACTATTTAGAATACACTTACAGTGTCTTTAAGATTATTCTATAATATCCAACTTGGGGTGCTTATTCTCCTGTCTGCTGAACTTTCTAACTGTCCCTCACAATGGGTGCGTTATTCCATACAATCATAAACTTTTACTGTGACTTCTTCTTTGGCGGGTTGTTTTTTTTCCTGGAGTTCTTTGAGTCACTAGCTGTGAAAATGGACCTGCAAAGTGGTTCTGCATTTGTTTCAGTTGGGAAGTCTGGAGTTTTCAAAGGTTCTAGATCCATTTTTATATTAGTTGTTTGGCTTGGGTTTCCTGTGCCATATAGGAAATGTGAATTCAAATTATACACTGAGTAGGATACGGTCCTGGGCTTTTCATCTCCTGAAGAGGACTTCTCTTGGCCCAGAGGCCCAGCCACCAGCCTCCTAATAACTTCCCTGGGCCAGGCTTGCTTCCCTAGCAAGCTTGCCATGCCCCTTTTCAGAGCCTGTCTGAGATGAAATCTTCATGGTCCTGGAGTACCTATTTGGCCTTAGTGCTCTGACTTTGATTCCTTTCTTTCTGTCTGGCACTGCGGGATTTCCTTATCCTTTTTTGAGCCCATGTATGTATTTAAATTCTGGAGATATGTTTTTTCAGCATTTCTACATATTAGTAATAGAAGACAGGTCTTACCATGAGCTCAGTCTGTTTTATTGCTGGAAGAAGTCTCCTGTTGATTCTTCTCAGAATGTCTCAGAAGAACTCTCCAACTTCTCTTTTCTCTGATTTACTTCCAGCATTCTTGTGATGGCAGGGGGCTGGTCTACGTGACATTCCTAATATAGACTGAAGACCCCATTATGCAAACAAATCATAAAGACACATAATTTATGTAAAATTAGTCTGAAAAAGACATGATATACTTGTGTATGCTCTTAATGATATACAATGTAAATGTCAGACAGAAGCTTGAAAATTAGGGTCAGAAAACAGTGACCTTTGCATTGTGCCAAATATGTCCTTGGGATAAATTGCATTCTTATCGCATTATATTCTATTACACCACTGCAATTATATGAGATTCTTGTTGGAATTTTGAATACTTCTCTCTATCTTTTTAAATATGTGTGCATATTATATATGGCAATTTGAATGTTCTATAAACAAAGCTCATCGTATAAAAATGAAATTAAAAAATGTGATAATTCAATAATGCATAGAAATACATTGCAAAATAATAGTTAGGATATAAAAGAAATTATATGGCTTTTAAAAATACATATCTGCAGCAAATAACACCATAACATTGGGCCTTGGACAAAGGATCACTTTTGTTAATATATCAATATTCCAAGAGAAAAATAAAAAGAAGAAATTCTCAAAATGATTTTTGAAACCTTTCAAGTTTCTACCAAGCCATCTCAGTAGTATACAGAAATCATGGCATGAAAACACTCAGAGTTTTTGCAAACAATAATTAAGGCATAACAGAAGGTTTTATTTTTCACGTTGGATAGTTCTGAAAAAAAAAGGGTAAAAAGGATCCTTTTGGCTTTTGTGAGCTCCCTCGAGAAAAATGTTGATAAGAAAGAAAGATGGAGGGAAAATGCTGGAATTTTATAACACAAACAAGACACACAAGCCATTTTCCTAACTTCACACTGTTCGGGAGAGTGACAAAACACCAATTTCCACAAGATGGTCTGTCTTACAAATATGGAACACTTCCCATTCAAATAGGTATCTGGGGCATTCTGGGTAAGCCAGCCAAAACGGGTAGCAATAGCATGTAAATTAAAATAGCAACCTTCCCCATCCCGAGTATTCACCCGTGCCACGGACGCGCTGCAGAAAGGCTGCCAGACCTTCCGATGACATAAATCTCGCGTCTGCAGCCTGCTGCGAGAGCTCTGAAAAGCACCGATTCCAGCATGTAGGGTTCCTTTGTTGGTGACACGCAGTCAAGAGGAGGAAATAACATAGCATTTGGTGTCCTCTGGGCAGGTCTGTGAACAGACTTGTGCTGGGTCTCTGTGCGGTTTTTTCAACATGTTCAAGATCTGCACGTGCTATGTGCTGCAACATGCAAGTGGCAGATAAACAAAGCTGTGCTGATTTCCAGGAAAACGCAATTACCATTTTAGGAGCACCATTCCATTTGCCGCAATCCAAATGATTTGCAAAATGACGAAATGCAGGTTGTCAGGACAGCTTGGAAGATAAGCACCTGATCCCCAGAAGTGCAGATGTAGCCACATCTTCGGGGGGGGCCTGGGCTCCTGCAGCAGGCGCTGCCAGCACTTTGCCCATCCTCCCTTGTCCTTAGCACTTTGGGGCACTCCAGCCTGACTCCCACTTGCCAGAACCTCCATTTCTTGACCTTTGCTGGCCCCTGAAGTCTGCACGGCCCTCGTCTGTGGCAGGCCGGACGTGCCGGGGAACCGACGCCACTTGCCTGCAGTGAGCAATGGCTTGATACCACACTCTTTCTCGGCTGCACTCCCTTCCGTGTTTCACTTGCCTGCTCCCGTCCGGTGTTTCCTCAGACAGATTCCCAGATCAGTTCTACATACGGGAGACCTTGTTTCTGAGTCGGCCTCTGGAAGGACCCAAGCTAAGACAATTATCTTCTCCCAGAGGTCCTTGCAACTGAATGCTTTGGCAGGCTTCAAGATGTCAGGAGGAGGATGTCCATTAGAATACTGTGCCAGTGGAGCACACATCTTCCGGTTTACCGTTCATCTTAACAGTTAGTTTTGCATTCCAAGTTCACATCGGCATACTCGGCATGTCTTCCTTCCTTCCTTCTCGGGTCAGACTTGCTGCAAGGTTCCTAATGCTTCTGGATTACCGCAGTTTCTCTAGTGTCTAAAACATGCACAGGCTTCCTTCAGATGATGGTGATGCCACTAATAGCTATGACAGGAATCAACTCTTTTAGGGGACAGCCCCAAGAGAGGAAACCGGACTGTGTTTGGAAGCAAAGTTACGAGTAGAGGCGAGGCCAGAATTGAATTAATATTAAGCCACATAATTTGGAATTAAAAATACCAGTTAAAATAATTAGGGCCTTTTGTATGAACGTAACAGAGTCACTCTGATCACTTTGGGTCTTGAGGGGTTAAGAATGCATGTGAAAATCATCATCATCATCACCATCAATATGACTAATGCTTCCTGAGCACCTAGTATGTGGGAAGCACTATTCTAAGTGTTTTACATGTATCAACTGATTTAAACTCCATAAAATGCTGAGAAGTAGGCATTATTATCCCCATTTTATGGATATGAGAACTGAGAGATTAAATAAAGGTGACAATAATCTTGCTCTTGTGTTTACACCAAGAAGGAAAAGCAAGAACAGTAGTACAGGGGCCCCCGAGCAAGCCTGAGTGGAGATGTGGGGCCTCCTCATGGGCAGCTCATGCTTCATGGCCGCCTTGTCTGGGCTCTGCCATTTCTCTGACTCAGTGTCCTCCTCCTTGGGATTTCTGTGTCTGCTCCTGCCAATCAAGAGCCTCACCCCTTAGCCTGCTAATCTCTTGGCTTCTGCCTAGAGATGAACAGCAAAGCTTGTTCATGGTCATGGCCGCTTATGACCCTTCCTCCTCAAGGCCTTTCTGCCCACCTTGTCTTAGGCACCTTTCCTCTGGGACTCTCACCCACCTGCCCAACTCTGTATCTGTAACACATCCAAGCTCCCCAGAATGATAGGTCTGTACCAGTTAATCTGTCATCTCTATTTATGTGTAACTTTTACTCCAGGCTATCTCTTGGCTTCTGATCACCTATAGATGTGCTGCTGTTTGGACATGTGTCCATCTCTGCCCAATCTGCTGTGGTCTGAAGATGAGGTCACATGGTGGCAGAAGGATGACCTCTGACTAAGGAACTGCCTGAAGACAGGGACCATTCAGAGGAGCCTACAATGCGCGGCTGATGGCCAGAGATGTAACATGCCCAGGACCAAAGGAGACACCCACTAAAGATTCTGCCAAGAGTCACTGAAAGCCAGTCAGCAGGGTTAAAGATTATGACCATGTTTTGCCTTGTTTCCTTCTTCCCTGGACTTCATTTCTATGAGAATCAGGAATTCTAGAAAATTCTGAGTACATTTGAAGCCTGTTGTTGCCTTTACCCCATCCCAGAGATACTGAGTGCAAGGGAAAAAGATCTTAAGGACATGCCCAGCAAAGGATGTCTCTATCCTGTGCATGTTTCATGGCCTCGATTGAACTTTGAAAACCGTGTTAGGCTCCTTATTTGAAGAGGAGTGGATAAAGTGACAAGGGTTTTTTTCCTTTGTAAACTTTTAAAACTGAAGGACAACATACATAAAGACAAGTGCACAAATCATAAGTGAACAGCTCAGTGAATGTTTACAAAGTAAACACATCTGTGTAACCACCAGCCAGATCAAGATATGTAACAGGAGGCTTTTCTCAGGGCTCTGGAAGTGCTCATTACCATTCTATAGGTCATAGGTCATAGGATCATAGAAGATGCTTTGAAAACAATCAGGCCACATCATCATTTTTGCATAAACTAACCCCCAGAGTGGCCAAATGTCAGACACAAAGACACACAGTTAGAGAGCATCTGGGTTTTTTGTTTTGTTTTGTTCTAAAACATTAGGCAGTTTTTCTGTTGCTTAACGAAGTCAGAGCCTATGGATAAAGCACCCCACACCCCCACTTCTATTTAGTTGCTCACATGCGTCGTTAATTTTTCTTATTTTGTGTTCACTTTATAGTCAAGCTATCAAGGACTGTGATTTTTCCAGGACCTCTGCGTCCAGTGAGCAGAAAGATAGCTCTCCTCTCATTTCAGTAGCCAGTGGCAGCCCAGGGCACAGGTCAGCAGAGAGTGTGGGGTCAGTGCTCTACCCTTCCACAGACTGTCTGCTCCACCTTTCCTGCTGGCTTCAGCATTCTGAGGAACTGGAACTCAGTCCATCTACAGTTCTCATGCAGGGCTGACAAACTAGCCACAAGGACTGGCCTTTGCCTCCGTGACATTGAGGTGTGCCTGGAAAGCAGCTCCCTAGCCAGGGAGCCCATCTCCCACACTCATGGGGGAGGCCCTTTGACTGCTGGTTACCAGCAGAATGTGAGCACAAATACACTTTTCACTTCTGGGCTGAGGTGGTGAAGAAGCAAGGGTGCCTTCTGCAGAGTTTCCTTCCCCATTCACTGATACTCCGGACCTAGCTCAAGATGGGGGGAACTTGGGCCCCCAAGGGAGGCCATGGAAGGCCACTTGCTGAGTAAAAGCCCTGGCAATGCACTCGTATCAGTGAGAAATCAACAGCTAGTGGATTCATCTACCGAGATTCTAGTATTACCGTAACTAATACAGTTAGAGCAGGGATGGTGGAGGGAATCTTAACCTTTTCAAAGGCCATCTTTAAAATCATGTCTTTTGCTTTTTCCAGCTACTGAAAACCACCACAACCCCATCCCCTTACTTGTATAGGAAGGACAATTCTTAGACATTCCACATAGAAAGATAAGGAACTGATCTTTTTTTATACATAAGAAAACATTTTCTAGAGTCATGCACCTTTTTCAGGATTGTTTCTAGGAATCCCCAAGGTGTTGGGGAAAGACTGGTTCCTGAAGAGCTAGGAAAGCCTGGAGTTAGTTGCTGAGCTCAGTGCGGCACCCTGTACTTCCTTATTTGCTAGAACACTGAACCATCACCTGTATCTGTGATACAGTTTTAATCAGCAGAAATGCAAATTTCTTTTTTGGAAAGCTTGTCAATAAAGAAAGTGACCTTTATTCATAGCGTTCTTTGACCCATTTAAATAAGACAAGTTTTTCTATAATGGAAATTAAAAAAAAAAAAAAAAAGAAAAAGACCCGCAGAATACAGGACTGGTATTGGGAGCGGGTAAGAAAAGCACAGCCCTGAGGTGACTGTTTATGAAGAATTTTCACCTCACACAGCCACAGCAGAGGCACCAAGAGAATGGCTTCTGGCATTGGAGTGCCTGAGTTCAGGTCCTGTCTCTATCACGTACAAACCAAATGACCTCAGGCACATTCTTTAATTTCTCTATGCCTCAGTATCTCCAACCGTAAAATGGAGACCAGCAGATGTCCACCTCTTAGTGTCGTGAGAACGATATTATTTAACACATTATTTAAACTGTTGGAAGAAAGCCTGTCACACAGGAAGCCCTCAATAAATATCAGCTACTGTTGTTACAATGGCTTGAGACCCTGATTTGTCTGTAGTATACCTGGATTCATGTCATAATATAAAGAGAAAACCACAGAATTGCCTCACTAGGTCGATCTGGGGTCCTTCCTGTTTCTCCCAAGAATACCCAGAGGCAGCCCAATGGGGCTAGGGACTGGGAAACCCGAGGCCTTGTCTTCTGACACTAACCCTAAGTTGAATTAGTACCACACATGCTTACGAAATTTACTAATGTAAATTGAAAATTTCAGTCTTTGATTTAATAACTCAATTTCTGGGAGTGACTCTAAATATATTTTAATGTGTCTTATTTGTTCTAAATACAGAAAAGGCTATAAGGTTCTAAGGTGTCATTTCAGGGTGACTTATAATAGCTGGAAACTGGGACTGCTCAGGTTTCTAATAGGATATGGTTTAAAAAAAAATAAAACCCACGGTAAAGCCTGTTGAAGAAACTAACACAGGAAAATGGTGATTAGGAAAACTGCAGTAACACGGAATACACTTATGATATAACATTAAGATGGAAAAAGTAATATTCAAAATCATATCTAAAACATGACTATAACTATGAAAAATGAGCCAAAAGTGATAGGAGGAAAGAGACTAGAAACAGGGCTAGGCTGGGGTTGGGTCTTGGGGCGTGGGGGCTAGGGACTAGAGCCTGAGACAAATAAGTGTCTTATTTCAAGAGGCGAAGTAAGGCTATGTTGGTGTCCCTGAGAGGGCCGACAGCCAAATCAAGGGAGGCCAAGGAAAGCTTCAAGTCCAAAGGCTACAGAGCAGCTGAGCTTCTGGGTGTGGAAACTGGAGTCAGGGGCCATGCTGGGGGAGACAGGAAGGGTCCTAAGAGGCCACTAGCAGCTTCAGGGAGTGTGGGGGAGAGTTCGGCTGGTTTAAAGTGCCAGTGAGAAGGCAGAGGGGAAGGAAATAACCCTAAATATCAGCAAAGGTTATATTTGGGTGATGGGGACTACTTTTGATGCTCTTTCTCCATCTGTATCTAGTTTTCCCATTTTCTTTGTTAAACGTATATACGTTAGCTTTGTAATGGAAATAAATTTATTTTATAAAAGCCTATGGTACTCCCGTATAGCTAATACCTCTATAAACATACACTGGAATTGAACAATTAAGTAAATGGACGGCAGATGGTGGGAGCCAGGTTTCTCACTGTTGGAGTGGAAATTTACAGATCAGCAAGGGGAGGAGGCTAGAATGATCCATGTGGTAATGGATTAGTTGGAGACATCAGCATGAATTTAGGTTTAGCTTAATATAGATACAGATGGATATATACAGAAATATTTATAGAGACGTATGAATGTGTGGGTTAGTATACACACTATATTTCTCTGCTCTGTCAGCTGAGAGGTCCTAAAGAAACAACACCCCAGTAACAATGAGCAAACCTACTTCCCAGATACTGGTTTCTAATACTAGTCTCTAATAAAAGGAATCACGACTCCTAGGAGAAGTGGCTGACTCTAGGACTGAGGCAGGAAATATACGAAATGAGCTTGGAGTATCTTGTAGTGCCAGAAAGTAAGGAAATGCTCTTTCCTCCCCCTCCCCCCTCTTTCTCCTTCTCTCTCTCTCTCCCACACACACACACACACGCACACGCACACGCACACACAGAATGATGGAGTGATGGAGTATGTTGAATGGTCACAAGGATCAACTGAAAAACTCCCAATCACTGAAGCTGGAACAATTTGAGCAACAAAATATATAAAGTAGTATTAGATCCTAACCCCAAGTATAAAATAAATATCCCTGAGTCCCTACTGATATAAATAAGTGATTGAATATCTTAATAAATGGAGGAGAAGAGACAGTCTCCCATGCAGAAGAATCTCAAATAAATTATGTAAACATTCACCCTCAAGGAGGTGGAGCACAATTCCCCAATCCTTAGGTGTGGGCTACCCATAATGACTTCCTTCTAAAGAGACCAGTCTGGAAAGGGGAAAAAAGACTAACTTTACAGTGGAAAAATCAAGCAAACTACTTCAGCCAGGTGACCAAGGCCAATATCATCAGTCATGTTGATAGTGCGTACCCTGAATACAGTGCAATGAAAATGGCACTTTACATCTGTGATCTTCCTCCCCAGAGCCATAACTCTAGCCCAATCATGAGAAAAACGTCAGACAAATCCAAATACATACCTAACTAGTACTCCTCAAACCTATCAGGGTCATCAAAAAGAAGGGACATCCGAGAAACTGTCCCAGCCAAGAAGGGCCTAAGGAGATATGACAACTAAATGCCATGTGGCATCCCAATATCCAGAAAAGTGACATTAAGTAAAAGCTAAGAAAATATGAATAAACTATGGACTTCACTTAATAATAATGTATTGATATTGGTTCATTAGTTGCAACGAATGAACCATACTAATGTAATGTGTCAATGACAGGGGTAAAGGAGGGTATACAGAAAATCTTTATACTATCTGTTCAACTATTTTATAAATCTAAAACTGTTCTAAAAAACAAAGTACAGTTGATTCTCATTATTTGCGGTAATTATGTCCTATAAAATCTCCACAAACACTGAACTGGTGAATATGGAGCCATTACCCCTAGCTGTGAACCTCTGGTCACAGCATTTTTGGAATAACCTTGTTTTATGTGTGTTTCTGTTTAAAGCCACCTCATTTAATATATAGTTGACTCATTAACATTGAATTGATGGAGAACAGCCTGAAAGAAGCTTATCTAACACACGTATTTTTTCCATCAGGCACAGCTCAGCCCTCTTGTACTAGAAAGCACCTCAGCGCTATGCTTAGGGGCCATTTTAAACAGCGACATCACCACAAAAGGCACAAAAAATGCAAAAACCGTGGCACTAAATAGACCAAAAAAGAACCTTCTGTACAGTATGAGAGCTGATACAAGAAGGCAGAACATCACCTTGGTGCACCCCAGGTGGAAACACGCGCAATGGACAACTCAAATGGTTGACCCCATGCACACGTCATGCTCACAAAGGACCACAGAAGAGCCACCAATATTGATTTTGGGGTTACAAATAAATTTTAGCAAGTAGGTGAATTCACAAATATGGAATCCATGAATAAAAAGGATCAACTGTATATTAACTTTTATTTTTATTTTTTTTATTTTTATTTTTTTTGAAGATTTTATTTATTTATTTGACAGAGATAGAGACAGCCAGCGAGAGAGGGAACACAAGCAGGGAGTGGGAGAGGAAGAAGCAGGCTCATAGCAGAGGAGCCCAATGTGGGGCTCGATCCCATAACGCCGGGATCGCGCCCTGAGCCGAAGGCAGACGCTTAACCGCTGTGCCACCCAGGCGCCCCAACTGTATATTAACTTTTAAAGGCTTATGAACACGTTCCCCAATAGCCTAAGTTCTCTCCATAACCCACTACAGATTCCTCACTTTTGAATTTGTCTAACTTTCTAAAATTTAGTTATTTAACTCTCTGTTTCGGTCTTTATTTAGCCTATACCTGTGCAGCATAATAGGCACACGCGGCTACTGGTACTTTCACTGTGGCTAGTCCAAATTGAGTTGTGCCATAAGGATCCGCAGCAGATTTTGAAGACTTAGTACACAGAAAGAATGTAAACTATCTCATTAATGATTTTTATATTGATTATACATAGAAGTGATAATATGTTAATATAATCGGTTAAATAAAATATACTATTATAATTAATTTCACCTGTTTCTTTTGACTTTTATAATGTGGCTACTAGAAAATCTAAAACCACACATGTGGCTTGTGGTTTATTTCTACTGGACAGCACCAACCTACATCATCACTAGGAAAAAGGAATTCCATCATAATATTTGTAGCATGGGGAAGAACATAGGACTATAAACTCATTTTATCCTTAAAGGGACCATTTAATCCCTTCCTTCTAAGAGGCTAAGTAAGGCTCAGGCAGGTGAAGTGCCTTGTCCAACTTCACACAGGCGGTTGTTGGCACAGGGCTCAGAGCTCCGTCTCCTGTCTTCCAGTCTAGTCTCTTTCCCCTCGAATTCTCCCCTGCATGCCCCCACCCCGCCAACAAATACAACCACATAGCCTGCATCATCCTGCAAGGGAAACACCACATCGGCTATTCCCAAATTCAAAGAGATGATTTCATAAAATCTTACTAGATTTCTATAAGTAGGGCTGTCAGATTTACCAAATAAAAATACAGGATGCCCTGTTAAAATTTGCATTTCTGAAATGCAAGCTTAACTGGGTATCCTGTATCTATTAGTATAAATATATTCCACTTAATAGTTGGGACATACTCATTCTAAAAAAGCATTTGTTGTTTCTCTGAAATGTACATTTAATTGGTGTCCTGTCTTTAATCTGGCAACCCTACTATAAAGGCTTGGAGGAAAGAACCTTTTGCTAATTTCTGCCAGGCACTTAGGCACTTATCTTTCTGTGTTCCTTCAAGGAAGACCACAACCCAGTGAGTCATTCAGCGGCTCCATAATAAACAAGGCAGTCTTTAGATTTGCCTTCCCACCGTACGCTGCTTCAGCTGTCAATGTTATCTTCCTAAACAGCCAACTTACTGGGAATCAAGCCGCAGATCTCAACTGTCCCTCCCAACCTTTATAATCAATTTGAGTTGGGCAAGATGCCAGCTTTAAAAAATGCACAGAACCAATTCTTGTAACTATGGAGATAAGAGGGAAGGAAAAACCCAAGGAAACAGACAAGCTTCCTTTCCTTTACAGAAGCTCCTCTTAATGTAACGGGCAGTAACTGCTACAAACACCCCGGCCATTTCCTGGACATGTATACATATCAAAGAGAACAAGGCAGGAGTTTGGTGGATTTTACATTTTATGATTTTGCTTCCCTTGGTTACTATTATTTTGTATTTTACACTTAACGATTTAGCCTTCCTTACTATTATTTTGTAACATACTAAGGGGGGGTGACAGAAGTGGTCCATCCAAGGCACCGGCAAAAAGGAGGCACAGGTAATGAGGGGTTCACTGCCTGTAGAGAATTTTAAAACAAAAATAAAACTGACTAAAAGTTGCTCTGCTTTTTATTACCCCAGGTGCTGGCAATTCTAAACAGTGTCGCTGATAAAATACTTCTCCTCCTGCAACTTGAAAGTTCTGATATTAAGCAAGGCCATCAACCACTATTTTAAAAACGCTGCTTTAACACCCAGTACTCCATGCAATTCATGCCCTCCTTAACACCCTTCACCAGTGCTATACGCAAACGATGAATCAGGGAACACCACACCAAAAGCTAATGATGTGCTGTATGGTGACTAATATATCATAATAAAAAAAACCACCCTACATTACATAGCTTTGCTTATTTGTTGTTTGTGGGGGGTGGGGGTTGGGAAGAGGTGGAAAGGAGAGGACAAGAGCTAGATGGGGATGCTTAAGCCACCAAAACAGCAAGAGTTTCAATGGATGCAGATCTTCCTCTGAGGAACATGCACGGCTATGTCTTAAGTTTCCAAGGATGAAGAGGCAATATTATGATAAAAGGAGCACTGGAATTGGAGTCAGAATACCTGGGTTCAAGATGTGGCTCCGCGTCCGCAGAGGTATGTGACTGAGCAAAAAAGGTCTGGCCACTCTGAGCTCCAGGCTCCTCCCTATGGAATAGACACTCTAACCACTCCCCCACCTGCTACGTCACCTGCTCGGCTAGGGCGTTTAAAAGATAAAAACTACAAAACCCTACAGGTGTTTTCCTTATCTTCAAGACTGAAACTGAACCACTACCTATCACAACCTCACTTTTACCCACAAGAAGGGGAAAAGAACAAGTGGAGGACGAACAGTTTCCTTTAAGAGCATGACCCAGACATTACCCGCACTGCTTCTGCTCCTGTTGGTTAAAATGGAGCCACATGGTCTCACACTCCTGCCACAGAGGCTGAAAAATGCGGTCTGTAGCTGGACAGCCAGGTGTCCAGGTACAACCTGAAGGTTTTATTTCTAAAACTTGATAACGGATATAGTGTAAAAATATGCAGTTCAATAACAGTTATTGTCATCATTTTGCAAGCTAGCAGACAAAAGGTTGTTTGTTGTTTACTGCTCTGATGAATGAAACAAGATGAAAAGTCCCATCTTCCCATTGTGGCTGATGAGTTTTAGGTGCGTATCAATGTAAATGATCCTGGTTTCAATGGAGAATGAATTCCTAGAGGGGTGGATCTGTGACTGTTCTCCCACGAGACCTTGTCAATGTGAATATGGGTCCATCTTGTGACTATAGTCCTGTGCCTCTCAAGGACTGAGCCCAAATCCCAGGAGAAACATGGAATTTAGACCATTGTGCCACTGTACTGACCCTATCCAGCAGGTTCATAACTGCAGAAGTGGTACATCATCTGGTTAGTGCCTTATCATCCTCGAGGTCTTGTGTCACTGCCTCCATAATTAAACGCAGACCATTAGCTCTCTAACCCACTGCACCCACATCAATTATGCCAGTTTGGATAACAGCTGCAGAAACCCTCCTTTCCTGTCTTCTGCCTCTCTGGAAATAATCCTGCTTGTCTCACACAGGTATAGTTGGAACTGCCTTGTTTTTTTTGAGATATCAAATTAGCAAGGCTGCCGTGCCACGATGGAGCAGAGCTTTGTTCCTCCATACGCTGATTAAAAGGTAATTTAACCTCTTCCAAAGGTGGTCTAGCCAATCCCCAGCAGTATTGACACTGTGTTAATGAGAAATCGCTCTCCAGAGTGATAAATTAGCCCTCTGAGACAAGTGTGCAAACCCATCTTCAGTGGATGGCCCGGGCTTACAAAGCAAACCTGGTAGGTTCGTCATCCTCTGCCCAGCTCAGTGAAAGCTGCAGGGACTCATGCTCTGTCTGTGAAATCCTGGAGCTGTGCAGATTGAAACGCACACTTGTAGCCTCCTCAGTAATGCAAGCTGTCCCAACTTGCTGGTTTCCTCGCGTGCTAGGCAAAGGGGACTGAAGCTCGGCAGTGAGAGGGCTGCTTCGTCCACCTCATTGCTTGGAAGTAAGAAACTCAGTTTGCCACAAGGACGGAGAGAACCAAGCCGAAGAGTCTCAATGTGGGCGGACCCTGAGCACTCACTGAATCTAATGCTTTCCTTTCACACAGGAGAAAACTGAGGCTGGGCAGGATGGAGGATCTTGGCCGAAACTGCAGGAAGCTCAAGCAGCAGAGATGGACGAGAATCCATTTTCTCTGACAGTGAGGTCACTCTTTTTTACCCCCCTCTAGTAACCCTACCGCACTGACTACTCCTTAGACGCCAGCTGTTGCATCATCTCACTTGAGAATATAAGCCTCACTTCCGCTAGCACAGCAGACATAAATCTCATTCCACAAAGTCAGGTGAGCAAGACCCACTGCTTTGTTTTCTTTATTTTTCAATAAAGCAACTGGCCCCATCCTGCCAAGCTGGAAATTCAATCCCGGGCATTTCTGGGTCCTCTCCCCCACTCTTCTGAGTGCTCTAAGGTTCTGGGTCTCAGGCAGTGCCAAGGTATCAGGGTGACCCTCTGGGCCTCAGACAGGTCCAGAGGTATCATTGAGATGTCACAGATCCAGCCCACAGGGTCCCTTCAGCTCCCCAGGATGCTGGTTTTGAAGCCCTGGCTGGCTGGGAGCCTAGGCCTTGGTCCACCTTCTCTCAGCTTCATTGTCTGAAACCTGCCTCCTCTCTTGGTCCTGTCAGGATGAAGAATGTAGGGACCTGTGGGCCCTCCAGGCTTTTAGACTTATCTCTCCTGTCCTGAGCCAGAGGAATTTCTTTTTAGTCTTAGAGAAATCCTTTTTGTTGTCCTTAAAAATGTTCTCTCTCTTGCCTCACACTCTAGGACACCATTACAATTCCCTGAAAGGATCGAGCCTTTTGGAAATAAAAGCCAGGAAAGGAAATGTTTTGTAGGTAACTTCTACTCTTTATCCAACCCCAAACCTTCACCATGACAAGAACAGAGTGGGGGAAAGAAAGGGAACTATGCAGGGAGGGGAAAAAGAATTACTTCTCAAAAAATTATATTGCACATGGTGATTTAAAGTTCCATGAAAGAATGAACAAACCAAATTCCAGTTCATTCTTTCTGGGAGAAAGAATGCTGGGGGAAATTGTCCCAGCTTCATCTTGAAAGGAGCATGAAAAGCAAGGAGTCATTTCTCCAATGAGAGAGGCCACTTAAGTAACCTCAGAATGCATCAATGACCGCACCAGCTCTCCCGCCTTCCTCACCACTTGATTGTTTCACAACTCCTGCCACCTGGCTACGGATGCCACCATTATCCAAAACACCTCTGTGGAAGGTTCCCACTGACCTATTTGTCCAGTCCAGTGGCCGATGCTTCATCCTCTTTGACCTTCTCTTCCTCCCTGAAACTCTTTCCTCTCTGGGACAATTGGTAATGCTGGATCTTACTGGTGCATGCTCTAACCTTGTGACCATGCCCTCTTTACTCCTTTGCTGGCTTTTCTTCCTTTCCTTTCCACTAATCAATGGCACTCTCCAGGGAGCTAATCTTAGCCACCTTCTATCTCCATTCAATTCTCCTCCTTGTTTAATCCACTCCTACAACTTTTATTGTCTTTGAATCTACACCTCTAGGCCCGCTCAATTTCTGGAATTCTAGACCCAGAATCCCAATTGCCTTTGGTCGTTTCCCACTAGGTGTGCCACCATAACTCAAACATGCCATGTTCAAAACCAACTCATCTTTCTTCCCTAAACCAGCCTTTCTTTGTGACTTCCTTGCTCATTAACACATCACCATTCTTCCAAACTTTTGATCCATCTTTGACTCCTCCTCCCCATTGTCTTTATACCCCATACTGTTTGAATCTATATAGATTTTACTGCCTAAATGGAATATTTCAGGTATCACATGACAAGCACAGAACAACATGGAACTATCCATCTGCACATTTATGCCACTAATGCCATATAAATTATGGCATTAATTTTGGCCTTTACCCCTCCATAATTTCTTCTATATGATTATGTATTTTTACATAAAAGGGATCATCTTGTTTGGAACTTCTTTTGTTACTTACTATATCATGAATACTCCTACGCCATTAAATGTTCTTTTATACAGTAATTCTCAAATTTTAAGAGTATATCAGAATAATCTGAGGGTGCTTGTTAAAAACGTATTTCCTTGGACCCTGCCCCAGAGACACTCATTCTGCATTCTGGGGAGGGTCTACGAACCTATATGTTTAACCACTACCCCAGAAAATTCTAATGCATAACGTTTTCAGATCCCAGTTTGAGAAACACTGTTAGCTGGCACAATTTGTAAGGATTCCTTCTTTTTCTTTTGTTTGCATTTACCATAATTAATTATCAATCCCCACTGACATAGACTTAGGCTGCTCTCCAATTATTTAACATCATTTAAGTTCTGCACTGACTTTAATTTCTAGGCTCTCTCTTTATCATTCCCTCCACCCACCCACACATACAATTTTTCTTTAGGGTAAATTCCTGAAGTAGAATTTCTGAGTCCAAAGGATATGCAAAATTATAAGCTATACATATAATAATATATGCTATTACAGCATTCGTTATGTAGTTATACATAATGTATTAATAGTATAGTATTTCTTTTATTTTAGAGAGGGAGAGAGAGAGATGGGAGGGACAGTGGGAGAGGGAGAGAGAGAATCTTAAGTTGGCTCCATGCCCAGCATCGAGCCTGATACAGGGCTTGATCTCACAACCCTGAGATCATGACCTGAGATGAAATCAAGAGTCAGATGCTTAATTCACTGAGCCACCTGCCACCCAGGCACCCCTATTAATAGTATAAATAACAAAAATTAATGTATTAATTATATGATATATAATATAATAATATATAGTGCATATTAATTTATATATGTTCAGGTGGGGTTTTATTTGGACCCTTGCACAAGATATACATTTATCCATGTAAATTTCATCTGGTTATATTTCACCCATTGCTCCAAGAGTCATGTTATTTTATATCGCTACTCTCCATTGAAAGTATTTGTTATTTTTCTAATCTCCTGCATATCTGATATGTGGCTTCTATACTTCCTTCCAAATTATGGATAAGAAATAGTGAATAGGATAAGGTTGAGAAATGCCTTCCAGCTCCACCAGAAACCTATGTTACTTAGCACACTTGTTTGTTCTTTAAACAGTAGCAGCTTAATTTTAATAGCTATTGGCTTATGATTCCCAATATCATCTTTAAGGTTCTAAGAAGAGAGCTTACCATATGTTTGCTGAAGTTCACATCCACTGCCATCTATTTCTTGGCTCTGATCTACAAATCAAAGGAGAAAAATAAGTGTGTTGGTTTCTTATATCCACATTTATGTTGTTTAACATGGATTAGTAATGCTGTCATGGCCTACAGTGTAAGGCATGTGTTCAGTTTGTGTGTCTGAGGGCGGACTGGGGGCTCTGTCTACCTAAGCTAAGCAGAGGAAAATTGTTGATGGCCCCTCTGGTGGGGGAGGGAGAGAGCAGGGAAAGGAAACAGAAGGTAGGATGCAAGGGGCTCACAGCAAAGGGAAGAGGCTGGGAGGTGAGAAAGGGAGAGAAGCAGAAGGATGTCAGTTGCCTGGTAGTGTCAGTAATGATAGCAATAATAATAATAATCTCTAATAGCAATCAAATTTACTACGTGTCTAGTACTCTGCTAAATGCTTCGCATGTATGAACACATCTATTCTCCTAACAACTTTGAAAGGTGAGTGCTATTATCATATCCACTTTGCAGATGGAGAAACTGAGGCACAGAGAGACTAAGAAACATGCCCAACATCACAAAACTACTAAGCGAGATAACCAGGATTTGAACCCAGTCATCTGATGCTCCCTCTTAAGCATGCAAATTGCTCACCACAGTACATATTGTGTGCCACTGTTACTACATTCTACCTACTATTATTATTGATATGTGTACACACACACACACACACACACACACACACACACACACACACACATATCATGGCCAGGAAGTGAACTGCCATTGCCTTTCTCATGTCCACATAAAGGAGTTAACTGTGGGAATCTCTCTTTGTCCTTATTTTGAAACAGTACTTTGAGGAAATGGGACATTTGGGTGGTGCCCAGACTTAGGGTGACCAACTTGTCCCAGTTTTCCTGGGACTTCACCAGTTTTGGCACTGAAAGTCCCATGTCCTGACCGTATGTTTTGTTATTTCTTCCCACTGAATACACAAGGGGGCATTGTAACCATTCAGTCATGCATTCCTCAAACATTTATTGGGCACCTAATCAGAGATGTGAGTGCTGCCCAAGAACCTAGCACTGAGGATGGGATGGCACAACACCAAAGTGAGGAACTTTCTATGATCCCCCATCAGAAAGAGTAAACTATGTATTTGAATGGACAAACCCTTACATGGCAGTGACTATGAGACAATCACTATAATGAGCACCACCCATCTAGCATTTAACCCTCATAAACACCCCATGGCAAAGAGCAGGGGGAATGAACCACGAGAGACTATGGACTCTGGGAGACAAACCGAGTGCTTCAGAGGGGAGAGGGGTGGGGGCTTGGGCTGGGCCAGTGATGGGTACTAAGGAGGGCATGTATTGCATGGTGCACTGGGTGTTATATGCAAACAATGAATCATGGAACACTACATCAAAAACTAATGATGGTCACTAACATAGTAAAAAATTTTAAAAAAATAAATAAATAAACTTAAAAAAAAACACCCCACGGCATAGTTATTATTATTACCGTCCCCATTGTAAGGAAGTGGAGGCAAAGAGGGGCTAAGTACCCTGCATATCACACAACTGGCAAGTGGCACAAAGCCACATTTGAAGCCAGGCAAGGTCCTCCTTGCTCCAGAGTCCATGCCTTGAACTGCTGTGGTAGGCGATGAGAAAGGGACCTGAACTCCCTCTAGAACTTTGTGTGCCCTCAGCCCCTTCCAAGCCCAGCTTAGAGCTTTATCCCTAGCTCAGCGGTTCTCAACCCTGAGGGCACATTATAATCACCCAGGGAGTTTAAAAGATAATACTGATTCCCCAGGACACCACTTGCAGAGATTTTAATGTAACTGATCCACTTTGACCTGGATATCAGGATTTCCTTTTAAAGATTTTCTTTCTTTATTTGATGGACAGACAGAGAGAGAGCAGGGGGAGGAACAGAGGGATAAGGAAAGAGAGAATCCCAAGCAGAGCACGGAGTCTGACGTGGGGCTCGATGTCACCACTCCGAGATCATGACCCCAGCTGAAATCAAGAGTCGGATGCTCAACTGAGCCACGCAGGTGCTCCATGGACATCAGGGTTTTTTAAAGCTGCCCTCAAGGATCTAACGTACAGTTGGGTCTGAGAACAAGGTGGCTAGACCCTCCCATTTGGCAAGCTGGGCTGAGTCTTCTAATCAGTGCTTCTCAATGCTAAAGTGCATCTCTGTCAGCTACGAACTTGATTAAAATGCAGATTCTGATTCAGTAGGTTTGGAGTGGGGGTGGGAGACCCAGAGGTTCAGCATTCCTAACCAGCTCTCAGGGTGCTGATGTTGTTGGTTTATAAATCACATTTGGGGTAGAAAGGATTTTGAGGCAAAGGGTAGTCCATAGACCTACTGAGTCAGAATCTGCATTTTAATGCATATTTGAGTTTGAGAAGTCCTACTCAAACCCTGAGCTCCCCACAGGTTCTGGGAATGGGCTGCAGATGAGCCAAGGTATTGCCTCCCCTTGGCTCTTAGAAGCTTGGTTGGTGACCTCCAAGGTGTGACTGCAAGCAGCCCCAATGACCCCATGTGTATGCAAATATTATGTTTCTCTGCTGACCATCAGGGAGAAAAGAGCAGGGGTCCTACTCTAATAGAGTCTTGTTACCCCCTTCTTCCCTCACACCTCCAGCGAGTCTTTGCTCACACTGTTTCTCCCACCTGGGTGGCCTTTGACCAGCCCTAGCCAATTTCTGAAGGTCAAGCTCCTGTCCTAATTCCTCCTCTATGGAACCACTCCCATTTCCACATGGCCATTTCAAACCAACAGACATTTTTTTTTTCATATCACAAACACCGAATAACGTTTCCTGTGTGCCAGGCACTGCTCTAAGCCCTGGATGTCATTCATTCATTCATTCAGTCGCCATTTTGCAGGCAGGAAAGCTGAGGCACAGAGCAGTGGAATAAGTTGCTCAAGGTCACACAGCTAATAAGTGGCAGGGTCAAGATTCAAACCCAAGATATCTGGCTTCAGAATCACTACCCTGGAGTGTTGGAGAGGGAGTTAAGATGGCGGAGGAGTAGGGGACCCCTTTTTCAGCCGGTCCCCTGAGTCAAGTTGGATAGGTACCAGACCAGCCTGAACATCCACGGAATCAGCCTGAGATGCAGGAAGATACATCTGGATCTCTACAAATGAACATCTCCAGCACTGAGTATTGAGGTACGAAGCAGGGAGCCGTGAAACCTCGCACAGATATCGGAAGATAAACAGAAGGGGGAGGGAGCCGCCGCGTTCGGGCGCTGGGAAGCGGTAGCCACCTGCACAGGGGAGCGGGAGGACTCGCGGACCCGCACCTGCGAGACAGCTGACTGAGACCGTGAGCCGGGAGCGCGCGCCACCAAACTGAGGGCCGGAGCTTCGGAGTGCGCGGGACGGCAGGCGGCTGGTGGTATTAGAAACACAAAGGACAGAGACGCGCCGGCCCTGGAAGTGAGGGCTGGGATGCCGGGTGTGGGGCACACATCCCGGGACGCTGCAGGGTTGAGCAGCACTAACAGAAACAGAGTTAATGTGGCCAGAACATCAGTGGAGAACGGTCCACGATCCCTCTGTTCTGAAACAGCGGCTGAGATTGGGCCACTGCTGCTCTGACTCTCAGAAGAGGCACAGCAAACCGCCAGGGAAAGCCGCCACAGAACAAAAGCTTGGAAATTCCGGCTCACAGTGTGCCCACCCCCATCCCCCCTCGCAGGGGACACGGAGACTCTACCCAAACAGGGTTGCCTGAGTATCGGAGCGCCAGGCCCCTCCCCAGAAGGCAGGCTGAAAAATCAAGAAGCCCACATCCCTAAGATCCCTATAAAACAAGGGTGCACGGCCTGGGTCCCGGTCAATAATTTGGGCTCTGGACAACTCCGCACCCTCTCCTCATCAGAATGACAAGAAGGAGAAATCCCCCCCAGCAAAGAAAAGACAATGAGTCTGTGGCCTCTGCCACAGAACTAATGGATATGGATATAACCAAATTATCAGAAACGGAATTCAGAGTAACAATGGTCAAGATGATGTGTAGACTTGAAAAAGTATTAACGAAACGTTAATGAGAATATAGAATCTCTAAGGGCGGAAATCAGAGCGAACCTGGCAGAAATTAAAAATTCTATGAGCCAAATGCAGTCAAAACTAGAGGCTCTGACAGTCAGGGTGAATGAGGCAGAAGAATGTATCAGCGAATTGGAGGATGGGTTAGTAGAAGAGAAAGCTAAAATAGAATATGGACTCAAAAAAATCCACGCTCAGAAATGTAGGTTATGGGAGATAACTGACTCAATGAAACGTTCCAATGTCAGAATCATCAGCATCCCCGAGGGGGTGGAGAAAAACTGAGGTCTAGAAGAGATATTTGAACAAATAGTAGCTGAAAACTTCCCTAATCTAGCAAGGGAAACAAACATTCGTGTCCAACAGGCAGAGAGGACCCCTCCCAAGCTCAACCATGACAAACCTACGCCACGTCACGTCATAGTGCAATTCGCAAATTTTAGATCCAAGGATACAGTATTGAAAGCAGCCAGGGCAAAGAAATTTCTCACGTACCAAGGCAAAGGTATCAGAATTACATCAGACCTGTCTACACAGACCTGGAATGAGGGAAAGGGTTGGGGGCCGTTTTTAATGCTCTTTCAGAGAAAAACATGCAGCCAAGGATCCTTTATCCAGCCAGGTTGTCATTCAGAATTGATGGAGAAATAAAGACCTTCCAGAATCACTAGTCATTGACCAATTTCGTAACCACAAAACCAGCCCTACAGGAGATATTAAGGGGGGTTCTATAAAAGGAAAAAGGCCCCAAGAGTGATACAGAANAAAGTAAAAAGGCCCCAAGAGTGATACAGAACAGAAAGTCACAATCTATAGAAACAAAGACTTTACTGGCAACATGGCATCATTAAAATCATATCTCTCAATAATCAGTCTCAATGTAAATGGCCTAAATGCTCCCATAAAACGCCACAGGGTTGCAGATTGGATAAAAAGACATGACCCATCCATTTGCTGTCTACAAGAGTCTCATTTTGAACGTAAAGATACATTCAGACTGAAAGTAAAGGGATGGAATACAATCTGTCACGCCAATGGACCTCAAAAGAAAGCTGGGGTAGCAATTCTCATATCAGACAGATTGGATTTTAAACTAAAGACTATAGTTTGAGACACAGAAGGGCACTATATTTTTCTTAAAGGATGTATCCAACAAGTGGATATGACAATTATAAATATATATACCCCCAACAGGGGAGCAGCAAGATACATAAGTCAACTCTTAACCAGAATAAAGAGACATATAGACAAAAATACGTTAATAGCAGGGGACCTCAACACTCCATTATCAGAAATAGACAGAACACCCATGCAAATATCAACAAAGAAACAAGGGCTTTGAATGCCATACTCGACGAGTTGGACCTCATAGATATATATAGCACTACACCCCAGAACCAAAGAATACTCATTCTATTCTAATGCCCATGGAACATTCTCAAGAATAGACCATGTTCTGGGTCACAAAACAGGTCTCAACCGATACCAAAAGACTGAAATTATTCCCTGCATATTCTCAGACCACAACGCTCTGAAATTGGAACTCAACCACAAGGAAAAATTTGGAAGAAACTCAAACACTTGGAGACTAAGAACCATCCTGCTCAGGAATGACTCGATAAACCAGGAAATCAAAAATCAATTTAAACAATTTATGGAGACCAATGAGAATGAAAACACAATGGTCCAAAACCTATGGGATACTGCAAAGGCAGTCCTAAGGGGGAAATACATAGCCATCGAAGTCTCACTCAAAAGAATAGAAAAATCTAAAACTCAGTTTCTATATTCTCACCTCAAGAAACTGGAACAGCAACAGAGGGACAGGCCTAACCCACTGACAAGGAAGGAGTTGACCAAGATTAGAGCAGAAATCAATGAATTAGAGACCAGAACCACAGTAGAGCAGATCAACAGGACTAGAAGCTGGTTCTTTGAGAGAATCCATAAAATTGATAGACCACTGGCAAAACTTGTCCAAAAACAAAGAGAAAGGACTGAGATTATTAAAATTATGACTGAAAAGGGAGAGGTCACGACCAGCACCATTGAAATTGCAAGGATTATTAGAAACTTTTATCAACAGCTATATGCCAAAAAACTAAACAATCTGGAAGAGATGGAGGCCTTCCTGGAAACCTATAAACTACCAAGACTGAAACAGGAAGAAATAGATTTCTTAAATAGGCCAATTAACTATGAANAAAGATTTTATTTATTTATTCGACAGAGATAGAGACAGCCAGCGAGAGAGGGAACACAAGCAGGGGGAGTGGGAGAGGAAGAAGCAGGCTCATAGCAGAGGAGCCTGATATGGGGCTCGATCCCATAACGCCGGGATCACGCCCTGAGCTGAAGGCAGATGCTTAACTTCTGCGCTACCCAGGCGCCCCCCCCCCTTTTTTTTTAAAGTAAGCTTTACACCCAACGTGGGACTTGAACTCACAATCCTGAGATCAAGAGTCGTGTGCTCTACCTACTGAGCCAGCCAGGCACCCCTACACATTTAGTAATTGACAAATAAACAACAGAAAAACTGAGTCTTTTATCTGAATTCTCTTTAGTTCACTAATTATATGACTAATTGAGTATTAGGGAATTTTAGAAGTCATTTTAATAATAAACATTTTTGAGCCCTCGT